>NW_017387738.1:320376-321362 GCF_001664035.1 Metschnikowia bicuspidata var. bicuspidata NRRL YB-4993 | reverse complement strand
AGGGGGTCAAATGGTTTACGAATAATTTGATGGAATCACCTTCGGCGTAGTTTGTTGGAGCTACACCAGGCAAATAAAATGCCGAGACCAAGCCCGTCCATAACAAGAGGCTCAGAATCAATGTCCAAATATAGGTCTTCATTGGGCCCAAAACGACTTCTTTCGAAAGGAGGAAAAAATAACACGGTTCTTCCACGATTTAGACGTGACACGCTAGAAAAAAAACCAGCACAGGGATGTACAGGATCAGTGATATTCGAGGGATTTGCATTCTGCGTAGAATACTCGGGCGTTCGCCAATCATACGAGTAACTCCGCCGTCGATAATACCTGTAAAAGAAGTTATACACCGGAGTACCTGTAGTTGCAAAAAATTATTGCATAATCGAGCTTCAATTGTAAAAGCGGTTTTTTCTGAGCTTATCTGTTACTGCTCTTATCTCCTTCAAACGGTGCATGGCGTTCTGCGCATCCACCATATAACTTGGCCTTTGACGCGAAACATCGCACTCCAATCCTAAACGGGCACACGCTCCACATGGATCACCATCTTCAGGACAAGCTTTATGACGTAGCCGACATGTCCAGCATCCCTGTTTAGACCTTCGCTGTCGCTTCTCTTTTTTAACCTTTTCCCTTCGTATAAATGTTGACCCCTTGGTTTTTTTCTTGCATGTTGTTTGTTTTTCTTTTTTAAGAAATTCTTTTGAACTGGGACGTGTGGCCTGACACTGAAATACCAGCATTGGTGACGAAGGCCCCAAAAGTTGGCACACCGAAACTTCCCTAGAAAAGACGCTATGAACCCAAGCTTGCTGTTCCATGTATTCTTCGTGGCCCTTCTTTTTTTTGGGCGTGGCGTTGTGTTTTTTGTGGGTGAGTTGTTTTCCTATTATCTCGGAAATTTCGGCCATGTGCTCAATGGTACATTATTGTCGGGCTCTGAGGTAAGAAAAGAGTTATCAATGGCAACATCAAGGTCACTC
>NW_017387738.1:260458-320366 GCF_001664035.1 Metschnikowia bicuspidata var. bicuspidata NRRL YB-4993 | reverse complement strand
AAGCATACTTCTCATGGTTCTGATTGCTGGTATCTTGGAAAAAGTATCTCAATCCACCAACAGAGAATGATGAACCTTCAAGCATGTACCCCTTTTTAGCCCTCCGCCTCGTCGTTCTGAATTTTACTCGACCGAAAGAGTTACTCTCCATGCATGTTGCCATAGTCATGTATGATGCATATTACCCGATACAGGATATGCGCAGGTACCACACTGGCGTTTGTTCACGATTGCCCCATTGAACCTCTATCGGGCAATTCTTGCATCAATAAGGTCATTTCATCAGAAGATGCATGGTTCTCGTTCCTTCGCGTTTTTTAAGAGCAACGGACTCGTACTAACCGGGCCCGATACATTTAAGCTGTGCATCCCCATCTTCTGAAGTGTAAACCCTGCTGTAACGCTTAAGTGTTTTTAAGGTGGAGCAGATTGCCTGTTTTCAAGTGATCAGCGAGTTAGCGAGTTGTACCCTGCAATAGAAGAAAGTATTCATTTTCGCCCTCCCCCCTTCCCTGGTTGGACATACGACGTTTCACATTTTTCGTTGCAGCCCTTCCACTTTCCTTTTCTACAAAAGGTCCCTATTCTCTGCCGATTAAGCAGCATCGACCTGCATCTACATAGCCTCTGGTGCTACTTAGGGCCTCGATCGCCTATTTTGAGAGACTTACTGCGGCTCAACCGTGTCGCTTGACGACGTGTTTTTATCTCCGCTCTCCCCTCAAAACAGATCACAGCGTTGCAATCGGGCAGCTAATTGATTATTTTGTTCTATACACGATTATTGCCCCTTTTATGCTTTGACGAGTCAGTTTTACGTTTTTGACTGTCAACTTTGATTTTCCACTCGCATACCCTGCCAAACATCCCACAACATTCTTCAAGAATTCAAAAACCTTTCACTTTTCAGGAACCCATCTCGGGAGAACATTATATCCAGACACAAAAAAGCACACATACGTACTTGCAATGTCCACTGCCAGAGCAAAGCCGAGTCGCGCCCGAAGCCACCCTATGATTGTCGATGTGGCTGTGGACCCACAAGGGAAGACCTTGTACCGCGTTCATGAAAGCAGAAGCCTGCTTCAGGAAGCTACCCCTCTTTCTTCGAATAGGAGCGATTCATCTCGGTTTGTATTTGATTCGCCAGATGACTTGCGCAGTCCTGCTGGCACTGTCTCAAGCACGAACCTGCCATGCACCGATGACCAAAAGCCCACTGAATTTGATTCTGCCAACTGCTCTCTCGACTCAGCTGATAGAAGACCCAGCGAGCCTAGGATGAGTAAATTGGCTTGTCCTTCACACGATGACATCTGGTCGAGCGATGTTGAAGCTGCCTTCGAAGAGGCACTTGCAATTGTGCCGAAATGCGGGCTTACAAAGATCAAGATTGGCGGAAAATGCTGTGGCCGAAATGAACTCATTGCTGACTTCATATCTGCCAAAACGGGGAAGTTCCGTTCCAGGAAGCAGGTCTCCAGTCATATTCAGGTCGTGAAAAACATGAAGCTGAAGGGAAAGCTCATTCGACTCATTAATGATGGCCCGGAATTCAGCAGTGCCGCCGAAGCTGAACAGAACATGAAGCGGTTCGAGGAAGTTTTCTCGAAAATTAATATCAACAAATCGCTCGGACTCAACTCCACAGGCAATGCTGAGCTTCTGGGCTCCGGTGGCCTGCTCCGACGCCGTTCAGCAGAACAACTTACTATCCCCCCGAAACGGAAAAAGCTGCCCCTGCTGTTCATCAGCGTAAGAAATATAAGCTTTACTATTGATACTGGCGCCTACGGATCAACCCCAATTCCATTGACCAGGCAAGAGGAAACTCCGATGAAATTTTTAAGCTTGAAGGAGAACGCAAACATTGCGTCTAGATTTCCTGGTCTAGAAGAATTCTCTAACACGAACGTGTCTATCATTCACAATATGGTTAAAGTTTTGAGTCCGCTGCACTTTGCCAACGTCCAGTCCATTGATGCGGGATTGAAAACAAATTTCAACATTGACATTCCTGGAACTTGCGACAGCCTTTCAAGTTTTACAACGGTGTATTCGTTTGGTGACGAGGTGTTGAAAGTCAATGAGGATGACTTCGAGACCAGCATGGATCAACCTTTTCTCGTGAAGTTCTGGAAATGCTTCTTCTCGCAGCTTTTGGAATTGCCAACTTCTCTCGATACTGCCTTGAAAGGCATCACCATCAAGCAAGTCATATACGACAACACGGTGCGAATCACAAGCATCCTACCCAAGAGCAAGATAAAAACGGTTTTACTTTGGGAGTTTTCCAAGGTGGACCAGATAAGTGAGGCAGTATCATCGTCGTCAAGGTTATTCCTCCCGCCAACTCTCGGATATGAAAGCATGACAACAATCAGTTCAAACTATTCAATCAGGCCTCCCAACTCTTTCTACAACTCATCACAACATTCAAATTCACCGATACACCTGTTTCCTCATAAGCCCAATCCAAGCATTTCATCCTTAGACCCTCTCTCGCGCAACCAAAACTATGACTTTCCTGACTTAACACGCCATCATGAAGCCACAGGAATCTCACAAATCTCGTTTCCTGGGGTGTCGCTCTCTTCAGGCATTGAACAGCAATCTCTCTACCAGGCTTCTGTGATCACCAGCCCTCCTTTAACAACATCTTTAGACGGAGACCCGATCAGATTTTTTGCTCAAGATGAACAACAATTCCTGGGAAATTACTATAACAGACACCTCCCCCAGAATTAGACATGCTACTGCTTATCACACTTTTGGGACAATGGCAGCGCACTGTAAATCTCACTATTCAAACTGAAACATTTTATCAACTAATTTTTTTTTTTTGTATTTAATTGAGGTTGTGGTAATCAGATGTTAAATTACAGAATCAAGTGTTTATGTGAGTACTACCAGCTTGAACTAAACAGTCTTACTACCGAACCTTTTTTTCATTTGTTAATACTTTTCGTAGCCAACTTCTTCAAGTCTTTCAGCCTTTCCCAAGACCTCTTCCTCCATGTTGTTCATGTACAGAGACATGGCCTCCAACCATTTGTAATCGTAGGCTCCCAATATACGGATAGCCAAAAGTGCAGCATTCGTGCTGTTGTTGATGGCCACAGTTGCCACCGGGATACCCCTTGGCATCTGCACAATGGAATGCAAGGAGTCCACACCATCAAGGGTAGATCCTTTGACTGGAACTCCGATAACCGGCAAGGGAGTCATTGCAGCTACCATTCCTGGTAAATGAGCAGCGCCTCCAGCTCCAGCAATGATGGCTTTAATGCCCCTAGATGCGGCTTCGATAGCAAATTTCGACATCCGATGTGGGGTGCGGTGAGCTGATACGATTGTCAACTCGAATGGAACACCAAATTTTTTCAAAATGTCAGCACCGACCGCCATTACCGGCAAGTCCGAGTCCGAGCCCATTATTATCGATACCAAAGGCTTCTCCTTGGTCTCTTGAACTGCTGCAGGCAATGTATCCACATCGCCCATTATGTACTTGAGCTTTGATTCGGCTTCGGCCATGGACGAGCCAATGACATTAATGTGGCCCATTTTTCTCTTTGGCTTGCTTTCCTTGCCATACAAGTACACGGAGGCATTGGGGGTCTCGAGTGCTCGGCGGCAAATGGCCAACTCTGCATTCTTTGTGGATTTGTCGCCCAAAACATTCAACATGATTGCGTTGGTGTTCGTAGTAGTCAATTTGGAAAAGTCCTTTGGCATTGGCAACCCACTCACGGCACGAACATGCGCCTCAAACTGGTTGGTGACACAGGCATCGATGGTGTAGTGACCCGAGTTGTGAGGACGAGGTGCAATCTCGTTGATCAAGAGTTCATGGCTGGGCAACAAAAACATTTCGACACCAAAAATTCCACAGCCAGGAAAAGACTTCACGGCGTTCTGGGCCAAGAGAGATGCTTTTCTTTGCAAAGTGTCGGAGATTCTGGCAGGTGCATAGACCAAATGGCAAATGTTGTCTTGG
Organism: Metschnikowia bicuspidata var. bicuspidata NRRL YB-4993; assembly: GCF_001664035.1. Classification (NCBI taxonomy): domain Eukaryota; kingdom Fungi; phylum Ascomycota; class Pichiomycetes; order Serinales; family Metschnikowiaceae; genus Metschnikowia; species Metschnikowia bicuspidata. Next base: position 316,366 of record NW_017387738.1, on the reverse strand, counting down.
TGGACAGTCTCCACAGTTGGGTAGGCGAAAACCTCACCCTCAAGGGTTCTGACCACCATCACAGCCAACTCCTTGGTAAACGGACACCATTTTTCCGCGTACAAAGGTCTGTCTTGCAAAAATTCTAAAGCTTCCGGGATGGTATCCTTGGATTTCACAACGAAATTGCCTCTGCCGTCATACGCCAAGGTCCTGGCCTTCAACATAAACGGAAAGCCAAGCTCGAGACCGATTTTCTCCAAGCCCTCAACGGTATTAGATTCCACATTCAATGACTCCACAACTCCGACATCATGTTCTTGTAAATGAAGCTTTTGCGAGTATTTATCCTGGATTAGACGAATCGTCTCCGGGAGTGGGTAGATTGGGATATTCAAAGAAGACGAGACGGCCTTCAACGCGTCAACGTCGACGTGCTCGATTTCGACAGTCAAAACATCACATTTTTTGGCGAGTTTTGTGATGGAGTCGAGATCGGTGAAAGAGCCATTAACGTGCTCATCCAAGGCATTAATCTGCTTTGCTGGGGCGCCCGGTTGGTCCAAGATAATCGTCTTGATATTGAGTCTGTGAGCAGCCTCGACCAACATACGGCCTAGCTGGCCACCGCCGAGTACACCGATAGTTTTACCGTCCATTTTAGGTATTTAGAGTAGATGTTTGTGGAGAAATAGATGGGGAGACAAGAGGGTGCGAGAAATTCCGCCCAATTTATCGCTATCTAGATCGCGGACAGAGTCAGCCTCTGCACGCAGGTGCAATTACCCGTGGCACGAAACTTCGGGCATGCTTCATTGCATACGATTTTGTGATGAGGAGCGTTCAGTCCACAATAAGGAATTATAGCTACTCCTGCTCTTGGATTTTTGGTTGGCGTTCAAGAACTACGTGTTACTATGGACGCAGGCAACTTCCTTGACGTGCCTTTTATTTAAAATTAACTATACTTTGTAATGAATGATCGAGATATTGGAACTGAAAGAAGATGCTGTTAAGACGAGAGATTCCTCAGACGGTAATGCCGACTACCTTGACGAGCGTACGTTTATTGAAGCTGCGAGTAGCCCCTGAACTTGGGGTGCGGCTGAGATGAGACAGTCCACAAAAATACATTCAAAACTTGAGCTTCTTGTTTCTGGACTTCTTGACCTTCATCTTCTTTCTTGCGGCTGCACTTCTGCCGGATGTGTTGGAGATTTTGCTGGCAGCGTCCTCAGATGCCTCTTCTATAGGAGTGTCCTCCGCCATTTTTTCCTCGTTCTGCTTCTGCAAGTTCAACCTTGTCTTCTCAGCTAAACGGGCATTTCTGTCGTCCACAAACTTGGTGAATTCCCCTTTTCTTTTAACACTTTTTGCCCGCAATTTGGGTTTGGATCTTAAGGAATTGGCCATCTTTGATGAGAAGATGCTAGTACGGGCGTTTTTTCCGCATCTCATCGCTTGCGCGCCTTGGGCCGATGACAGTCTCACTGCCCCGCATTGCAAACAGTCTCAGACCGGGGGTTAAAAGGAGACCAAACAACCAGGAGTCCAAACAAGACCCAGCGAGGCAGCAAAAAGTGGCTCATTGAAAATAATTGCTATTGGACTTCAATATTTTACTAGCGCCAGTGAAATAGAAAGAGGCAATGTGAGTAGGTGTGTGGCAGATTACTGAGGTCTCGGAAATTGGATAAGGACCGAGCCTGAAGAGTATCTGAACCAAAACTAATGAAAACAGTTCCTAAGGCAGCAAATATGCGAATTGTGAAAATAAGGCATAATACGTTATAGTTGAATTATAATATGTCTCACCAAATATGCCAAAACTATTAGTGAGCTACAACAGGACCCATCCATACTACGCAGTAAAGTGCAACAGCGCTAATAAGCCGGAAGGATGTCGCTACACAGGACCCATACTCTCACGATATTTGAGAGGTTCAATTAATTGGCGTAGTAGTTTACGCTGTCGTATTTCTCCTTGATAGCAAAACCATTAGGAGTTGCCAGTAGTGTGATCAACCAAGTACAGAGATTCTTGAAAAGTCTATGAATTGATAATGATCAATAGTAATTGTGTCTGGCCACAGTTGCGCAGTCCGCCGCTAGTCGTCACGTGCACACGATAAGGGCTTTTCCCCTGGCGCTCTGGCTACCGACTCGCGCTCAGTTTCCACCAGTACACCAACAATTGGGGTTTCGTAGATCCCCGTGAGACTTCAGTGCATTTCCTGCAGATAGATGGACCCGCCACTTTGCGCACAATTCTCATAAGAGATGAAAATTTTCCCTCTTCTCTTTTCTTGTATATCAGAGCAAAATGTATGTATCCATGCTGAACCGAACGTGCCAACATATGTAATCTAAATGTGAATTTGCTGATGCACCCACATTATGGGATATCCTGGATTATTTTCGGATATATTTCCACACCCATCGGTCGTCGAAACTGGGAGGTAGACATTATCTATCACAACCCCTTGAATCAGTTCCGCTCTCCTTACTGCGCGCACTAAAAATTTTCTCTGCCAAATTCATACTAACCTTGCTTCAGGGCTAATCTTAGAACTCAAAAGAGACTCGCCGCTAGCGTCGTCGGCGTCGGTAAGAGAAAGATTTGGTTGGACCCAAATGAGACCACTGAGTTGGCCAGTGCCAACTCTCGTGCTGCCATCAGAAAGTTGTACAGCAACGGTACCATCGTGAAGAAGCCAGACACCATCCACTCTAGATCTAGAGCTAGAGCTTACGCCGAGTCCAAGAGAAACGGTAGACACATGGGTTACGGTAAGAGAAAGGGTACCAAGGACGCCCGTATGCCTTCCCAAGTTGTCTGGATGAGAAGATTGAGAGTCTTGAGAAGATTGTTGGCCAAGTACAGAGATGCTGGCAAGATTGACAAGTCTTTGTACCACAGCTTGTACTTGTCTGCTAAGGGTAACACCTTCAAGCACAAGAGAGCTTTGGTTGAGCACATCATTCAAGCCAAGGCTGAGGCTGCTCGTGAGAAGTCTTTGAAGGAGGAAGCCGAGGCTAGAAGATCTAAGAACAGAGCTGCCAGAGAGAGAAGACAGCAGAGAGTTGAGGAGAAGAGACAAGCTTTCTTGAACGACGCTTAAATCTTTTCTGTTACATAGCTTACTCTGTACTTTACTACATTGTGGTGACCCCATTAATAAATCGTTTGACGCTATTTTTATATCTTTGACTAAGCTCAGAGTGTGTGTAAAGCCATGTTCTCTAAATTTAGTCTGCTAATATTACTCATGAATAAATATTTATCAGAGGTGTTTGCCTGGCACGAGACAAAACGGAACACTGAAAATAGCCGTAAGCAACAACACAAGGAACAACACCCACGTAGCTCTTTTCATGAGTAGTTTATGAATGAACGTGTCTTCAACTCTGATGAATGTGTGTGAAGGGATGTATGATTCGCTTCTTGCACTGAAAGCCAAAAGTGGATCTATTCTGTAAATGGAGGTCATGAGACCGTAGAATCCACAGAAAAAGGTGAAAATGATGACACATCGATATCTTTTTTTTTCATCCAAAAATATCAAGCTGAAAGCTATCCAGAATGATATGAATGACATAAAGAAGCCAAATATTACTCTGGCATTGACGGATCTGTTGATGTTTTTGATCGCAATGAAATTCAAAAAGTTTGGAAGATGCTCATTTTCAAGACGATCGAACACATACAACTTCACGCCATCGAAAACGCTGGGATCATCCCTTCCATCAATTTGAATTGCCTTGACAATTTTATCGTTAAGATGTGGTGAGATCTCTAGCGACTTCTCCGAATCTTCCACAAAATACTTAAGAAGAAGGTTATGGGACGATTCCCTGAGATTTTGCCTGGAAATAAACAGATTAGATACCGGCGAATCTTTGATAAGGTTTTCAAGTAATGAAGGATTAAGTGATGAGTGGCGACGTGGCTTTCGAATTCGATCGTTTTGGGATAGTACATCAGGGGGTCGAAAATCACCTTGTTGGATGGGAGAAATTTGAGGGGATTCAACCGGCTCATCTAAGAGCCGGGATTGTGAAGAGAATTGCCGATCGGACGATGTATAGAAGGAATTCCTATCCATTGTTGGTGAAGGTTGTGCAATAGATTCTTCAGCATTGTATGCCTCGATTAATTCTTTGAGCTTCGGGTCAACTGTATCAAGATTGATTTCCCCTCGGAGAAACTGAGAAAGCCTGTTCGAATCGTTGTCCTCCAAAATCTGATCGTTGAGAATGAGCTCCAAGAGTACAGACAGCGAAAGGGATTTATATTTACTCTTTTCAGAAAGAGGAAAAGAATCTCTGTTGTGATTTGGCGATGAATTAAAAGGATTATTGCTCCCGAAGTTATTGCTGTGAACTGACTGTCGAACAAGAGATTCTCGCAAGCCTTGCACGTAATGTTTGCACAAATTTAGATGGTTGATAAGGTCAAACCAAAAATCCAAGTAGTCGGCGTTGTTCTCAACATTCTTCATGTACAAGTAGAAGTTGTATAAGCTTATTGGTGATTTTGTTTTGTTAGAAAGAATCTCACCTAATGTAGGCAAGCGGCCCAACTGGATGTTGTTATTTGTCAAGTTTAGATTAGACAAATTTGCCAAATAATGGGCATTTGGGTTATCTAGCTGATATTTCTCGGTCATGGTGAATGCAACCTGCTTGGGACTGTGACAGGACTCAAGGTCAGTTCGGAGCTAGATTGTGAGCCAATGTATCAATTGTTGCAGATTTGTCACCCAAAGTATCTGGGTTTTGACAACACAGCGTTGGAGACTTTCCGTTGATTTTTCGAGTAGAAAAAAAGAAACACCGTCGAGAATGGCCGTAAACGCCCGAAGTATAATATGCCTTCAGTAGAAGACTTTCAGGTTCTAGCTGGTGTACGTTAGAGAAATCGGCACTCGATCTTCACTCTTCATCAAGTACTTAACAATAAGTCGATGGTTTGATCTGCGTGTAAATTAAGGATTGGAAGGTCACGTGTCACTTTTATACGCAGATGACCGACTCGAGCCAGCAGAACTTTATTTCACAAATTACTTTACGATGTGACTGAAGATAATTTTGATTCAATATTGAAGATCAAGCTTTTCCCGAAATGACATTATCTTCGAGATCATCAGAATTCAAAAGACCATGGAGACGGGTCAATGAATTTGTACTGCACAGTATTACTACTATGTTTCAGGAAAGTATTTAGGTGACACAACTTGCCTTATATTGCGATATTTTGAATTTTCGTTCTTGAAAGACGAAGAAACTTTCGTTTTGAGGATTCCTTTATGTCTAAATATCTTTTTCATTTGCTACATAGACGTTATATCATGTTCACATGGAACCCTTTTCAACCGCGAGATATTTGTATAACTGTATACTCGTCCCTATCGAATGATTGTTCACGTGATCGTGTTATAGTCGACTGTGTCCGGAACTTTACATAGAAACATACTTTGAAATATTTCTTACACCAGAGTGCAATTATTTGCTTGGAGCAATAAATGTGCTACTGACTGAAGTTTCACTGGTGGTACGTCTTTGTCCTAACTTGAAAGAGCAATAATATGGCTTGCGAAAGTTCTGAAAACCAATTAGATTTCGTCGTCTCAATTGGACTTGGTAAAGATTCATTCACAAAAATTTATTCGCTTATCTGAGTTGAAAGGTATAAGCAAATTTATATCTTGCAGGTTTTCGAAATCACAAATTTCATGTTTTGTGTTCACTCCAGCGGTCACCGATAATCCATTTAATAAATGCAATTGAGCTCAGCATTTAAAAGTAGTATTATTTGAGGCTCGCAGTCTGTATTACAGATGAATTACATAAACTGGTCAAAAATCAAATGGAGGGGAAACACGATGATTTCCACTCTATTGTATAAAACTTATTAGCAGAGGGTCATCTTGGAAATATTTAGTGAGTTGTATCAAGGATAGCAGATAAAGGATAATCAAAACACGATTCAGAGTATAATTGCTATGATATGCGGAGAATGATCCCCGACGCGAAAATGTCACTTGACTCAAGAGACGGAACCGAAATTATGGCGGGCAGAAGAATACGCACCTGAAAAACGTAAAAAATAAAAAAATCCGTATGCGTAAAATCTCAATGAGCCTTTTTTTTTGGTAGATTCATCCCAACGGTGCACTTTTTTTTTTTTTGAAAAGGGCCGTTTTAATTCAAGATTTTTCATTCGTCAAGCCTTTCTGTGCCTTCGTAACATGGAAACTCGTAAGTCTCTGCATGGCCACATGATTTAACAGGCTCCGACCTCCATGCTGAAAATACACAACCCATCATTGATACCACCAAAGTTTTATTTGAGCAAGGAGATTTAGCTAATGTTGATAAAGCTTCTCGGCAAACCTTATGTTTCATAAGCTGAAAAAGATAGGTTGAATAATTCAAGTCGCTTGTCGCCTACTCTTGCTACCTACAAAGCCACAAACTGCGGTAACGGCGCGTGATGCTCGCGCTTTCCATTTTCGTCCAAATTATCCTGCAACAATACGGCATTTTTTTATCTCCGCGCGGCTCCATGTTTTGTTATTGCGAGCCGAAAGCCCCGATGTGTATGCAGCCCTAGACCGACGTGCAAGACATGCATATGCCCATGGTACATCCTCTTATCTCAAAAGGCCTATCCTACTGAATGCTTGCGGTTTGACATTACCGTGGGCTCTCGTTTTAACCAAATTTTCAAAATGTAAGCAAATGCAAGAAGAAAAAAGAAGCAAACGGAAATTTGAGAAGACTTCAAAATTTATAAATGAAACCCCCACAAGGACGTTCTTCGAATTGCAGACGCAGAATTGAAACTGTCAACTCTGAAAATTGCGATATACAGTCCGGGATGCACTGCTCGTACCTTGTATTCCGATAAAACCCTTACAATGTCCCCCTTTCAAATTTCCCATCAGATTCTGCTTACACAGACGCTTACATCTTGTTTCTTGTTCTTTCTGGTGTGGATTTGTTTTTCACATTTCACACATTATTCTTCCACGGAAAGACACATATCGAAGGAGTCTCTGACGACGAGAGTTCCTCCCTTGTCAGTTCCAGTCGTCCAAAAGTTGTTTCCTTAATCTCTTGAAAGAGGTAAAATACATTGTTGCTTCATGGCAAAATGCTGTTCACTGCAATAACCGAGATAGGTCTCAGGAACCATGATGAGCTTCTGCTCATGAGCAAGAAACTCATTTCGGCTGAGTCTAAATTTGGCGTTTTGTTCAAAATATATATACTGACAGTCGGGAGACACCCTATGAAAACAGAAAACCTCTTTCCGGAGATAAACAAGATCAAGGTATCCAATTTCACAAACACGATTAGAGGAATGGCTACGGTTTGCGCCGCTGATGACTTGGAACTCTCGTTCAACGGTGAAAATGGTCAAATTGAGATCTTTGATAACTATGTTCCATCAAACCCTCCTCAATTTTTCCATGATCAAATGCAATTTGGAATGGGGAAACATCTGTTGAACTCCGCTCACTTTCCAAATCTTGACAAGTCTGGGGAGTCAGAATTAGGCCTGTCGTATCAATCTTCCCACTTTGGGATGGACGACTTCTCCCCAAACCTGTTTTCTTCTGGTCTCTCATACAACAAACGGTTCCAATTTGACCAAACCCAAATTCATGCTCCAGCACCAGGAATGCCTCTCTTGCAACCCAATAGCAGCATTTCTCCAGCCTTCAAAGCAGACTTTTTAGAATCCCATCAAAGCCACTTCGATATCATGGCCAGCGGCGTTCAATTAGACACTCAGTTTACTGACTTTAAGCATGGGTCTTTCAATGATGGCCTGAGCTATGGCTCATCAATTGAATCGTCAAACTCCCCTCTAGACGAGATGTTTTTCCCACGACAGCCAACTGTATACTCGGACGAAAGCTTGCCAACCAATTTCAGAAAAAGAAGACTTGATTCACCTGCTGCCTCCGACTTAGATATTCGTTCCGAGGACCCAATTTTCAAAAAGGAACCTTTGGTCTATCAGAGCCAGAAGAAATCGAAGACGGTGGGCACAAACCTGCTTGAGATCAGTGGACCACAAACTTCCTCGTATCCGAACACATTCTTTCGCTCCCAGACATTCCAAGCTGTGTCGTCCGGAAATTTACAAGAACAATCGATCAAACTTGAAGATGAAGAGAAAGACAAGGCTAGATACACGTGCAGTGAATGCAATGCAGCTTTCAAGGTTAAGTCGTATTTGACTCGCCACCTTCGGAAGCATAATAATGCCAAGGCATTCGTCTGCCCATTTTACCGGGAAGAAGACTCAGAGTACTGTGGAACTGGAAAGTCTGGAACAAAGTGCCATCTTACAGGGGGGTTTTCCCGTAAGGATACATATAAAACTCACTTGAAGGCCTTACATTTCATTTATCCACCCCGCACGAAGTCTAGCGAGAGAGGAAGTCAAGGAGGCCGTTGCGCCGGGTGTTTCCAGTACTTTGAGAGCAATTCTGACTGGTTCAAGTATCACATTGAGGACGGGTCTTGCAAAGGTTTTGCAAACGAGTCTCGTATTCAAGTCAAGCAAGAAACGCAAGACTGATCCCGCCCCTTCGTGGACGCCTACAATTTCAATTCATTTGATGGTGTTGACACCAATAGTCTTACAACAGACATAGTATTAATTATAAAATTATAGTTTTTAGAGTATCATTATAAAAATACTTATCAATTTTGGTGGGCCTTGGTGCAAATGTCGCTTGCCGATAGCCAATGTGGAAATGCACCTGAGGAGTGTGGGGCTTTGGTTGTTCAGTCCTCGGCCCGCCTCCGCCGCGATCGCCGGTTCTGCACGCTTGCAAATTGTTCCTGTTGCAGAAATTCGTAACCCGGTCTGCTCCCGGGCCGCTTCTTCGCATGCAAACTGACTCCAATAAAAACTGCACCAGCAATAGTATCCGGGGTAAGGCAATTGCTTGTTGCTTGGCTTAGCAATGCCGTAAATTTCAGATCTACTGCATGACTCGTCGGATCAAGTCACCCCTCTTTCACAGTTGCCCGGTTAAAACTGATCAAAGTATAACTTAAGCCCATCACACCCCGGAGTTGTGCGCGCGAAATTCAAAATTCTACGATAAGCGGCCGGAATCCGCCTTGGGGTTGCAACAAGTGATTATTTGCAGATGCCGATGAGAGACATTATGACTGGTTTCATCTGATTTTTCACTGATTTCTCACTGGGAGTGGGCTAGTGAGAAGAATATTCCAATGCAACTTCCGCAGAGCGGCAGCTTTTGGAATGCTTGCATGCTTCTGCTATTTTTATATTATAAAATGCTTGGCTGCGCTTTGACAGCGTAAACTCGCCACGTTGAGTATTTGTTGCTGTGATCGAGACACCCCGACTTTCCCGCTTAAGAAAAAGCTTTTGTTTCATGAAGAGCTAGGCGAAAAGAGTCCAGGATATACCGACTTTCCATGAATGTAAACTAGATTATACCACCCAATGTCTTTTACATGGTTTGTTCATTTCATATCGCCATTTTTCATGCTGGAACCTATATAGTCTTGCAAATACTGGTTCTCATTGGTGACACGATCCGCGATTGCCACCTGGGTACGAACGTTCAGAAGCAATAGCGATATATCTGCCTTGAGCCGAAGCGCTTCTCGCACTTTCGCTTGGTGTTCCTCGTTCGTCATGATGGGAATAACACAAGTGATTCGATAGGAATGGAGAGGCGGGTCCCGACACCCTCGATTTGTGTTTTTGTCTGTCGCGATCACGTGCACGTGTGCGTGTGTAGGCCAGCACACCAGGCCGAGAGAAAATTTGGCCTTTCGCGACTTCGCGGCGTGCTCAGCCGATTAAAGAAAAACCGGACGCACCAACATCTTCTAATTCGTTGTGGAATTCGTTTACACACATCAAAACCGAAACAAATCAAAGTCAACACATTCAAATATGTCCACTGCGTTAGACAAATCGTTAGATGACATCATCTCTTCTTCCAGAAAGGCTAGGAAAGTTGCCAACAAGAAGAAGACTGTTGGTAAAGGCGTTGGAAAGGCTCAGAAAAAACCACTTGTGACGCCAAAGAAGGCACAAAAGCCCGTCACCAAGCCTGTCCCAAGACTTGCTACTGCTTCTGTATCGAACGTGGATCTCACGTATGCTACCAAAGTTGTTGCTCACGGTCTCCCAAAGGACTTGAGACAAGATAACATCAAGGTATGTTAGTTTCATGCGGTGGAAACAGCGTTTATTTCATTTCACTTCTCTTTTTATCTGTATTATCATAAGTCCTCTTACAATTTTGGCTGGCCAGGAATGTGAGAGGCAACTGGGTCAGATTGTTGGTCGGGAACGTCAGTGTTTGCAAAGAGGTTATTTTCCTGGGAAGCTTATATCAGCAGGACTGGAAAATTTACTATCATCTTGATTATTTGAAGTATGTCTTTGAGAAGGCGATTCCCTTTCAAAGGCAGTTTGAATGCTCCTGCAGTCGCCAGCCCCTCTTGACCGAATGTTCTCGCCATATTCTGGGTGGTTTTGAAGCAAAACAATCTGGCTGAAAAGCCTCCTTTACACCCATGCATGTGCAAATTGCAGATGAACTTCGCTGATCGAATGGTAAGTTCAGCTGCTGTTGAGACCAATATGTACATTCTAGGTGTACTTTTGCCTAAGGATTCGAAGATGGCCTAGGTAAATTTGCCATGATATCGTGAATTGGAGGCTCGATAATTCACATCGCTCAGATTACTTCTTAATCAGCATACTGGTCAGGAGAGTGGGAGCGTGGAAATTGGATACCCACAGAAATTCTGGAGATATTTCGAGCACAAGAAAATGCGCCCAATGCGCCCGAACACAAGCGACACCCGTCGTCCAGCAATCAACCAGTTCTTATTTATTGGTTACAATTAAACCATAACTAACATTCTAGGACTTTTTTCAATCACAAATTGGTGGTGTGCAGTATGTGCAGATGAACTATAACGAGAAAGGCATCTTCAAAGGTGTTGCTACCATTGCTTTCAAGTCTTCAAAGAATGCTGTCAAGGCCATTGAGAAGTACAACAATGCCCCTATTGATGGTGGCGCCAGCAAGTTGAAGTTGGAATTAGTCATCGACCCAAGTAAGAAGCCATTGACGGCTAGAATTACTGCTAACGTTGCACCAACAAAGGAGCAACCTGACCAGAAGAAGAAGCAGCTTCAGGAAAAGAAGAAACTTCTTCAACAGAAGAGAAAGGAGTTGGTTCAAGCAAAGGCGGTCAAGACAGCCAAGAGCGCTAAGCAAGAGAAGAAAACTAAGCAAAAGCAAGCTAAGCCAGAGCCCAAAACTGCAGAGCAGTTGGACCAGGAGATGGCAGACTACTTTAACAACTAGTTGATATCTATTCTTTTAGGTGTACGTAATTTTTTGAATGGCTGTGTTAAGCTTGCCGATTATGACATTAATATTCAATTTTCATCATTTGAGATCGATCCCACAAGCTCGTTGAAAATCATGTGTGTGGGATCATATCTAAATTCCGAATTGAGACAACAAAGTGGAGGACGGGACGCGCGTATTTTAACTTGATCATCACGGCTTTAGCTTGGTACTACAGTTACCAAAGTGCATAATTGTTCAGGATCTTGTTCAAGTTGCACTATTTTATGAAAAAATTTTGAACCTGCCGTTTTAAAATAGAACCATAGACGAGCTCCAATCTGGCGTGCCTTCCTTTAGCCCCTTTATGTTTGTTTGGTTCTAATTCTTTTTCAGATCCCATATTGAGCTTGACGACAATCCCCGATTGAACTTCCCGATTGTAATGACCAACATTGACTACATAATATCAAGTGAGTTCCACGTGGACAAAGGACCGTCAATTATACATCAATATCCTTCCGAACTTCCAGGTTTACATAACCTCCCGTTCTTCGCCGAGCTTCTAATCCCGGACCAAATACACAAGAGAGAAGAAGACTATACATTGATATTGTTGCATCGAAATAAAAAAACAGGAGACTTTGAGTACAAGTTTAACTCCAAAGACAGTGAACTAGAGCCCTACTTTGTTTACACGATTGTGAACAACGTTTCAGATTCCACGGTGAAAAGAGGCTCTGTGATCAAAGCTTTGAGTTTAATCACCAAATTGGTGTATTTTAAACATTTTAAACCGCTTATAATTATTGGCCTAGATAGATGCTATGCCAACAGCAGTGAAAACGAATTGAAACAACTCTACAATGCAATTAATTGCAAGAACTTTCAGGTGAGCCATACGAATCACCTGGTAGTAAAAAAACTTCTCATAACATCGATTCTTGATTTGCCTTTGAACGAAAAGATATATTTTGACGAAGCTTTCCGCAACCGATTGTTGGGAATCAAACAAATTCGAGAAGACTTTTTCATACGAAGAGACTTGAGCTTCAACTCGATCGTGTCTTACAACAATATGAAAATCCCCGTGAAACTTCCCATCCTTTTGTTGCCAGATACAATCGGAGACTACTTGAATCCAACAGATCTTAATTTCAAACCTAATCTTTTGAGAATTCTAGATGCCACAATGGCCTCAAATGTGCACAATAACGAGCTCACCATATATGGCCATGCGACCCCGCCAATTATCGTATTGATTAATGCAATGTTGACGGGTAAGAAGATTATATTTATGAGCTACGAAAACTCTGCAGGGTATATCATTGATCATGTATTGCTAGCGTTGAAATTGATTACGGGAGGAGGTATCTTGACAGGACTACTAACCCATTACAACGTGTTCCCCATTATCGATGTATCTAAAATCAGTCTCTTGAGTGAATGCGACTCATACATAGCCGGCACAATCAACCCATTCTTCAAGTCGAACGACAAGCTATGGGATTTGTTTATCGATTTGGACAAAAATGAATTCCATATTTCTCCGGAGATTCTGGAGTCGGAATTTACGCGTCACTCGATAGTCGGAGAAGATGCGAAGTTCCTCTCCAACATGCAACTCTCGCTATACAGCTACAATGATGATCTCACTACTTTGCAGCTCATCATAAGGAGACATATAAATGAGATTGTACGTATATTACTTTTTTCGAAAAACTACAATCCAGCCTTGTCTGACAAAAGTCTGGCGACCTTGTTGATGGATGGGGTAGGATATTACTGGCACAGTGACACCACAAAACTACTTGAAGTTTCATGCTATCAGTCGATTGCATCCAAATTCCAGAATCTTCTCTACAGTGGAATATTTGGCTATAGTCTCAATCTACCGAATTTGTCAAATGAGCTTGATCTCATGGTGGATTTGCAGCACTACTTACAGAAACTAAACAATGTTACGACTACCTCTGTTGGCGGCGCCAGAGTGAACGAGAGGGAAATTTGGTTTAACATACTCAAGTACTTGATAAGTGGAAGATCGTTGGAGACATTTATGTTAATGACTTATTTGATGCCGCCAAACACTTCAACAAGCTTCCGAAGCTCCTCCCACCACGGAGGCGGTCTAACTGTTTTTGACAAAAATAAAGGAATGGAGTTGTTATTCATTAATTTATTCAACGCAGACAATCACATCAAGTCTAATATCATCATGATAATGCAAGAGCTCCAAGATAATTTTCTTTGTGGCTGGTGCTTGAACCAATTTTTGAAGTCCAACCTTGTTTACCAGCTTGCATTTGAAGACCTCACGTCAAGTCAGGATCAAAACGCCACAAACTAAAACATTAACTGCGAGTTCTTATGTTAATTGCTATTTACAAGGCCGGTGTTTAATACCGATATTTACCGTACGGTGCTAGCAAGCACCTTCATTCGTCATTATCTGACATCTTCGATTTGATCACGTTCCATAGACTCAAGCGGTCACCCTTTGTACGTGTCAGATAAGCCACACCAGCACCAACATACTGCGATTCTCGTTGAGCACTCTCGTAGTTCAAGTTTGGGTTGTTTTTGGGGAACCCTGGTCTCACCCCATTGTCCAAGAATTCCGAGTCGAGGTCAGAATCCAAGCTAGCATCACTTTCTTTACTATGCCTTTTCTCCTTGGCAGAAGCAATGTGTTTTTTCCCCACAACGGTTAGACCGATAGCAACAGCAGAGAAACCGGCTAATTTAGTGAGCAATCCTTTTCTTGTCTCCATATTTGACTCGAATACAACCTGCTTGTGTGTTTGAAGTTAAGGAAGTGCGAACCGCGGCGTTTCAGGCGCGGAAATCTCACTTGATGCAGATCCAAAGAGTAATATGAAGTGAGTTTCTGAGCGATGTTTACCTTGATTCTTGCCAGCTCGGAATCTGGTGAGTAGAAGTTTGATCATACTTCTTGACAAATTGCCGTCAAAATATAAAAATCGTAATACGAGTCATCGGCTCCGGGCCTACGGTTGCTCACCTGTATCCCGAGGAAAAAGGTCCGGCACCCAGTTCCCTAGGGCCGCTTGGCCCCAAAGTTTTGTAAGGATATATGGGCAACGCGCGGCCCAAGAAAAGGCCGGGTGTCGCCCCATCAAACAAAACCTATTTCCCGGAGGTCTTCTGCAGGTTGTGCTGTATCCTACGTTCACCACTTTACTTCAGAACAAAAAAAAATGGGAATCTTTGGCAAGATCAAGTTCTACACCAAGTCGTTTGTTTTCGGCTCCTTGCTTCTTGTATGCGCCCTTTACGGTGTTTTTGCCAGTATCATCCTAAGAATAGTGGGCAAAGAAGAGTATGCTCAGTATACTGTAGCCCGAGTATTCCATTTTCTTTTTTCGAAAATCTTGGGCGTGAAGGTGACAATTAAGAATGAACATCTCTTGCAAAACCCATCGGTTGTTGTTTCAAACCACCAGTCAGCTTTGGATATCTTGATTTTGGGCAGATTGTTCCAGCCCGGGTTTACTGTCACTGCCAAGAACTCATTGAAATATGTGCCATTTTTGGGCTGGTTTATGCTTGCGTCAAAAACCTTCTTTTTGGACAGATCTAAAAGCGAGAAAGCGAGGAAAGTATTGGGGAATGCCCTCTCTGTGCTCAAGATACAAAAGCGCTCCATCTTCATGTTCCCCGAGGGAACAAGGTCCGCTGCCAAGAAATTGGAATTGCTTCCTTTCAAAAAGGGCGCATTCCACCTAGCCAAGCAGGGCCGCATCCCGGTGACTCCTGTTGCCGTCTCAAACTACAGCACGATATTCCATTCAGGCGACAAAGTGTTCAACCAGGGAGAAATTGTCATCGAGGTGTTGAAGCCCATGTCCACAGAAAATCTCAAGACGAATGAAGATGTGACGAAGTTCACCAATGAGGTCAGTGAGAAGATGCTCAAGACAATAGAGTCCTTAGGATACGCATCTACGAAGGCGCATAAAGTGAAGGAGGCTCAACGCCTCGCAGCTGAGTCTTCTGATGTCCAGTCGGATGTAAGTGTGGAGGTTGTTGACGAGACAAGGCCGTTGATTTCCACAGATTAGGTGGAGTCCCAGCGGAACGGCATGCTCCTGGACTATACGCATGACTTGGTGTGTACTGAACTGTAGCTTCACGGCCTTGGGCAGCGAACATATGTCCTAATTCGACAGTTTCTTTAGATTGGAAATAGTCGAGCCCACAGTATACCTTTTATTCCAGCGGATTGCAGAGCTAAAGACCCACAGACACCGGCGAAACATGGCTGTCTGGTCGATTCGAAAATGTACGTTGAGAGATAGTGATCGTTGTGTTGAAATGTCTGTTGTCTGGGACATGTGCGGTGTGCAACTTGACTAATCTTGACGCGCCTGAGGAAAAGGGCCTTACTGAGAGACTAAATAAAAGCACCGCCCATTGCACTAATTATCCGAAGATGTGAAGACAGACAGTGGAAGAGAAAAAACTCATGAATTTAAGGCAGTGGCTCTAAAATATTGTAAAGTTCATGAATTAACAATATTTTCCACAAAAAAACGGAACTTTCAAGAAGCTTCAATTTGTCATCGCACAATGAGAGCGAACGGTCACAATAAAATTACTTCTCAAAAAATTGAGACTTTAACACGATAAGTATAAAGTCAAGAAATGACCATAAAAATTCGTAACAAAGAGAAATCAACTCGCGACAGAAAAAAAAACTTGATAATTGGAAAACACTTCGAAAGCGACTATTACTCCAAGGAGATTATAAACTCAGCTGGCGTTGATCAACATCAAAACAATCAGGCGAATCAACAACAGTCATTGCGCGCAGATCATACGAAAAGTAATCGATCTTCATACATGGATGATGAGAAAGCCGATCATAAATGAAAATTCTTGATGAGTTGGAACCAGCTAGCAAACGCCAAATCTTTCCCAAGGTTAAAAAGATAGAAAATCAAGAATCATGAAAAAACTGCGTAGCGAAGCAACTGACATGACACAATGATAACAAATCACCAAATCACCAAGTCAATATTCGCATTCAGACGAGGTCACTTGAAGCAAGCAGCTTCACACGCATAGGATAATCACGTCAGTCTTGAAAGGCCTACCACCTCTGAAATTATTGACGCAAGCGGCATTAATCAGACGCCGGGCCATAAAATGTAATAGTCCCCCACCAGTCATCGCTGCAAGATAGCACCATCAGTGGCCACACCACAACAACACGGCCCGCGTCGCAGCAGACTGTACCGCCGCGCTTTTCCCATTTTTTTTTCGCTCTGCGCGCTATAGGCTCAGCGTGTCGCACGGACCCTCTCCCTTTGTGCGAACTCCGTTGTTTGATCCACAACAACATTGAAACACCACCCACAAAAGCCGCAAACCCCTGGCCGCAGGCTCCCTTTCCCAAGCACCACCCCGTTCTTTTCAAATTGCCTCTGCGCCCTTATCCCCGCATCATATTCCGGTTTCCCGCACGTCGGAACACCACCGCCAGCCCATGTCAGACTCCGATTTGCTGCACCACTACCGCGTGCTCAAGCAGTTTCTTGACATATCCGACGATTCCAACACGCGGGCCAAGTCCAACTCGTCACGGGCAGCCCGGGCGCGCGAGAAGCTTCTCCGCTTGTCCGGCGCTCAGTTCCGCGAGCTCAGCACGGAAGTGTACGACGAGTTGCGGCGCCGGATCGACGAGAGCAGGTCCGAGCCGGACTTCTTGCTCCCCAAGCTGACGTTTCACCCGAAGCGTAACCAGGCGCGCCAGAAGTTGTCTTCCTTACCGCAGTCGCGCTTCAAGGACTTAGTCCTGGACATCAGCTTTGAGATCGAGCGGCGCAACTTGCACAGCCCGGCACCAACACCCACGGCCCCGGATCTGCCCGTGTATGCCCGGCTCTCCCAGGACCTGGCACCGGCAGACACACCGCAGCCGCGGAAACTGAGCTCAACGGTGTCGAGCGACCGGGGCATGCCGCGGAACGCGGCCCGGCAAGACGTGCGCCGGTCCACGCACTCTACCTCCATGGCGGACCTGCTGCACGCCACCAGCACCGCCAACAGCACGGCTTTGCAAGACGAAATTGCCACGCCCGATTTGCGGAAGCACGTGGCCGAACAGGCCATTGGCATACAGCCCACAACAGTCGTGCCTACGAAGGCGGACATGGCGTGGTCCAGTGAGGAGGAAGAAGAGACCGACCAAATCTTGCAGGACGACAGAAACAGCATTTCCGAGGAGCCGAGGCAACTAATGCTTTCGAACGCCTTCGCCAATCACCACGCACCAAGCGCCCCCATAGAGGAGTCCCCGAAAACTGTCTCAGCTCCCGAGCCTCTTGAGGCCGACGACAGATACGCGGACTTAAAGTCTGCTTATGATAGCTTAATGCAGGAGCATAAATCGTTAATCGCTGCTCATTCCGATGCTGAGACTCGCTTGGCTACATTGACAGACCTGCACGCCAACGTAGAAGCACAGCTTTCAGACTTGAATGAAACTCACAACTCCGCACAGAGAGATCTTCGTGATCTCAGCGAGAAGCACTCCCGTGTGCTTTCGCAGCACGGGGCTTTAGAAGCTCTTATCGAAAGCATCAGCCACGAAGTCGGCTCCCTGTCTCCTCAACAGGCTACTTTGACATCACTAGAACAGGTTCTGTTGCTCAAGAATGAACTCGAAGACTTAAAAACTTCAAACGCTTCGTTGCGCTTGGAAAATCAAAATTTGAAGTTGTCCAGCCCCAAGTCCAAAAACACCATTACTCGCGAAGCGCAGCCACAGAACGCGCACATTGTCATTGGGGAGCCCGGGCCTTTTGAGATAAATACCGAATTGAGGAGGCTCTATGAAAAATTAGAGGACGCCCCAAAGATAGCTGAACAAACTCTGTTCTCCCGGAAGGAAGCTAAGCTCAAGAGTGAAATATCTCAATGGCAGGATAAGTATGCATCGTTAAAGACTGGAGAACTACAAAACATGTCAAGGAATCCGGCAATGTCAATGAATTTGACGAAATTCCGTTCTCCGGATGGGTTGTTATCGTACGAAACTGCCGTTAAATTTTTTGCGTCTGTTGATTTGTTTTATGCAGCGCTTGACATTTCTAATCCTGATGCGGATTTGTTTTTTGAGAGGATTTCGTCAGTGGCGATGTCAGCCAATGCAATCGCCAGTCAAGGGACGCAAAAAGGCTTCAGCGATAACGGTCACGCAGATGCCATCCGAGAGTCCGCAAGTCATGCCTTGACTGCCACAAGATACTTTGTGATATATCCAACTCTTATGCCTAAAGTCATCGTTGAAAGAGCTGTCAGTGAGCTCACATTTGCTGTTTGTGATTTCATTTCATCTTTGAAATTTAGCTATCCGTCGGACGTTCCATCTCCTAGTCCAAATTTCCGGAGCAAAAGTCACAAATCAGAAGAAGTCGCTCATGAAGTGATGGAAGTGAAGCCATTGAAGATTACTCAGAAGAAAGCGTCAGGCTCGTCCTGCTCAGATCTAGAGAAGCAGTCAAGTGGGGTTGTTACCCCACATAATCAGATCACAGATTCAAGCCCCACGCCAATCCATACCCAATTAACTCCGATTGAGCATGGAGCAACAAGCCAGAGTCTGCCGACACAAAAGCAAGGTGACATCCAAAATTCTGTTCAAACTCCTGACGTGGAGCGTAAACTGTCTTTGAGTGCCAAGTTATCGCTCAAGAAACTTTTCGGTTCCAAGTCGAAAGATGAACCTAACGCGACCGAACACGATAAGAATATTGATATTGAAGCAATTGAGAGTGGCAACAAGCATTTTGAAGCTGAAGCTGAATTTCTGAAGAGTAGTTTCAAGCAGATGGAAAATGAAATTGTATCCACAGAAAGTACCACGAAGACTCCCACGAAACTGGCCTCGCCCAGTATACTTGATAAAGTCAGGAAGTTTGAGACGGATGTTTCAAGACAGAAAGTTGCTTCTTTGGTACCGAACGAAAAATCTCAGAACGTGGGAACCAAACATACTCTCTCTGTAGAGTCGAACAAAAGTCATCGTATTCCCGAAGCTGTGAGTTCTCCACTATCTGGAGACAGCGCTCAGATAGGAAATAAGAGCATCTTTCAGAGCTTGAGAGAGAGATTCACGCACGACAACGCGGTGCCTGCGTTTGAAGCAAATGAAGTCGAGTCATACAATGAATCGAATGATAGAAAGACTAGGAGCTCGAAGGCTGGTAGCTCGTTTGATGAGATGGAGGCTCAATCAAGGAGCAAACCGAATGCAGAATTTATTCCAGAATCTGAAGCCAACCTCGGCAAGAATCATGACATTCAATCTAGAATTTCAGATAAACCCAAGATACTTTCAGTTTCATCAAATGAAGTATTGGATGGAAAGAAAACCGACTTGAACCAATCCATTCCAACTAATGAGCAGCCGATTGAAACTTTCGAAAATATTACAAACAAGAATTCCATTGTGACAGAAAGCTTTGCGGAATCTGGACTGAAGGATAAGTCTTTGTCTTCTGCAGGTAACCGAATTGTTTCTTCAACAAGTGATAGACTGTTTCAGTCAAAAGATGGCAAGCTGATTGAATCTTATGATCAAGCTTTATCTCCTAAGATATACGAAAGTCTGATAAAGAGTGACAAGTCAACTCTGTTCACAAACGACAGGCTTTTTGGTGTGCCGGATGATAAATCTCATGCTTTTACGAGCCTAGATCAAGGCGAGGAACATAGAAAAAAGCCCGACTTTTCTGAAAATGCAGACGATTTTTCTCGCAATAGAGTTGCACCTGTCAATGAAGGCAACAAAATGTATTCAACAACGTTTAGAAAACAGAATTCGTTTTCCGTAAACGAAAGTACAACTGAAACGGCAATGGACGAGTATTCTGTCATTGACAGAGCTCGTACAGGCACAACAAGTGACCAGGAACAAGTTTCACTGAGAGTTACGCCAGCGAGTCAATTGAGCGTTGGTTTACCCGCAGTGGAAAACACGAGATTTGAGTCAGTTTCGGCTAACGGTAAAGCACCGGAGGAACTGGAAAATTGCGAATCAAGCGAGCTGCAAACAGATGGGTTAAAGCCGGATATTTTATCAAAACCAAGCGGAGAAACGACGACAAACACCTTCAGATCAGTTGCGCAAAAGAGTTCAGCACTGAAGCCCCCGATTGGCCTCAATATTAAATCCCCATCTTTCAAAGTGCGCAAAGTGAATTATGAAGATGCGGTTGAAGAGCAGGGCGCTCCGGAAGAATTCGAAGACGCTGATGATGATTTCTTTGATGAAGAGGAAGACGAGATCAGACAAAGGCAAGACTACAGAAAGTCAATGGCAGCTGCCACATTTAATTTCGACCTATTCGATATTGATGACCCTGACAACACAGTGACTCAAGTGTTGTTATACTTAGAGCATCAGACTGTGCAAGTTATTTCTACTATTCAAGATTTGTTGTCGGCCATCAAAAAACCAGATGCCACCAGAGGGGAATTGCGAGAAAATTCTGGCGCCATTTCGGAAGTTATCAAACAAATGACCGAAGCTACCAACACATCCATGAATCAAACAAGGAACTACCTGTTGAGAGAGCATGGAAGTTGGGTTGTCAAAAGCTTAGAAGATTGCAATCATCGCATGAACGCTCTCTGTAAGCCCAACACAGAAAAGCAAGATGTGGAATTCGCAGACAGGCATTTCAAACAGAGACTTGCGGGAATTTCGTTTGATATTGCAAAATGTACAAAGGAATTGGTAAAGACCGTCGAAGAAGCAAGCTTGAAAGAAGATATTGCACATTTAGATGCCCGTCTTAATCATCCAGATGATTTGACTTGATATTGTTTCCTGTGATGCAAAATTTAATACAGAAATTAGCGGAAATACTTTGCCAAGAATTGTTTATGAGTATCCGAGTTTAACGTATCCGTAGTAAATGACTGGTCTGGGACTTTTTTTGCTTTCGAGAAAATGGCTGAACTCCTCCAAGATGTTTTCTTATTTACCGTATCGCTTCCATCTGATGCGATGAGGGGATTGCTGATGAGAGCTGTGTTCTGCTTAGCACAGCTTTTTTTCTCTTCTCGGACCTTTCTTAATTCTTCCATAAGGGCATTGGTGTCGTCTTCGTCACTGTCATCGTCATCACTACCTGAGGAAGCTGTTATACCAAGCTTATTGGCAGATTCTTCTCTTTGTAAGGCATCTTTTTTGTTAAAATCAGCCTCATTTGTGTCCTTAAATTCCCTTTTTACAGGTGTTGTCACCAAAATTTCGGCATTTTTATTTGTTCTGATATCTGTGGGCGTCTTGGATTCGCCTACTGTACACTTTGCCACGGAAAGCAATTCCTCGCTACTGCTTTGGTCAAAGCTCTCGTATCCATCCCCTTCCACTTGTGAAAACGATCCAGTATTCAGAAATTCGTCCAATGTTTTGTGCCGCTTAGTCTCCCTTTCTAATTCATCCAATGCTTTTCTTCCTCGGACATGATCAATTTGAGCACCAGAGATATCCAGCCGGAGCTTCAAAGATTTCTGGCCTGGTCCAGAACGTGCATGCTGGATGGTATTTTTGATAGCCACGTCACGCCCTCGCTTACTTTCCAAAGTCGGTCTATGGTTGGTTGTCATATCCCAAAAAACAGGTTTGAAGAGGCGTGAGGTATGTGTATTGTGAGATGATCATCGTGAGCACATTCCGCGCAGATAGATTTCATGAATAGTGACAGACGAACCACGAGAGGATTCATTGGCAAGAAGACAATAAAGAATAAACAGCGCATTGATCACAATAAACAGTCAACAGCGTATTGATCACACTTTCTTTGCTATTAAACAACAGCCCAAAGCTGATCTTGACTCAAAATTTGAGAGAAATCTACCGTCTTCCAGCTATATATTTGATGATGCTCTATTCTAAACATGTTGCACTGCAATATGAGACCCCCATTCAGTTCTCGTCATCGAGAATCTGATCCTCCCAACCTTCTTCCTCATCGTCATCGGCAGTTCTGCGTGAAGGCATCAAGTCGGCCATCACAGGCCCGCCAAATTCTGCAAGCATTGCGTTCACCTGTTCAACAACCTCAGGGTCCGATGCCTCCAAATCGGCACTATTGATTACACGGTATCCTTGAGTGAGAGCTGCCTTTGCATCATTGACAATGGCCTGAATAGCCTCATTGTCACTGGCAATGATAACCGCGTCCTGGAATTCTCTGTAATCCTCAGTAGAAGATGTGGCTTGGGCGTAGAGTTGCTTTGCCTTTAAGCTGTGTGCCAAAGCCTCGTAGTAAAAGCTGTCCAAAGCGTTGTCGTTGATTTCCGCCACAGCCGAAGAGATCTCGGGTACAAGGTCGTAAATCCCCAATTCAATGGCAAAACGGGCGAGCCCGAGCAAGGGCTGCACTAGTTCAATGTACTCAAATGAGGATTCCTCACCCTCTTGATTTTGCTGAACCTCCAAGTCTTGTTTTTTCTGGGAGAATAATTGCCAGGCCTTGCTCAAAGCCTCTTCGGCATCAGCCTGTCTCTGCTGAGAAATACGAATCAGAGCTAAGAGAGAGTATGCTTCGGGGTTTGAGTCATCAAGTGCCAAGGAATGGGATATCAACTTGTCACACTCACCCTCTGCCTCTGGTTCCATACACAAATCGGTCATCCAGATCTCAATCTCTGCAAATATCGCCTGGTTCAATTTCTTTATTAGGTAAAACGCCAAGACTTCCGATGTGGGATATAATTTTGACAATTCTTGCAAGACTGGGTCGTCTCCGCCCCGGTTGTCGTGGACACTTTGCAATTGATCTTGCAATCTCTGGATGGCAATATTTAATAACGAACAGCCATCCTGGCCTCCAATGATTTGCCCCAAGTACAAGAACTTTTCGACACCTAGCTTTGCTTCCGGATCCAATTGGGTGGCTTTCGTCAAGACAGTATACGCGGTCTCAACATCGTTAGCCTCAAGCAAGGCCTCGCCAAAAACTTGCAAGAGCAGTACGTTTTCTGGATGCTGCTGTATTTGCGGCGTGAGCAAATCCAAGGCCTTTGCTTCCTGAGAGCTTTGAAGGAATGCCCTTGCTTTGTGAATTATTGTGTCCATCGAGAAAACTTGTTTTGATGCAATAGAAGATGTGGCTTGCCGTTTTTCGCGATGAGCTAGTGTGCAATGGGTGCACATGAGGGGTCATTCGAGACACCTCGGCCGAACACACGAATCAGCATTCTCCAAGCCTACGAGTTTATGACCTTTGCAGATCATGAGAAAAGCATGAGGGTCGACAAATTTGCATACAATTCATAGTGTATGTCAAGTGTCTGATTATTCTCTTCAAATTGGATGCTCTCCGTCTCAAGTCATCAAGACGTCCCCTGTCGCACGGCTTTTCGGGAACACAATATGCGGCCTCTAAATAGCCTCTGTTGACCTACTCCTCGTATACAAAAAATTACTTCATTAGACGATTATATTCCGGTTGATCAAAGTCATCCATATACTCTAGCTGCATGACCGTAATGACCCACCGCTAGTTAAACCACGACATAGAATCTCAAGATGACTGTGAAAACCTCTCAACAGATTTTCTCGCCTGAAATAGTGCAAAAGCTCGAGAATGAATACGGGATACTTCACCTCATATGTCACAGAAACCGCAACCAGCATCGAGTTGCTGTTTGGTGGAAAGACTTAAACCAGCTTCATAGATCAGTGCGGAAAATCCTACGAGCGGTTTACCATTTCGAAGAGGTGACAAAATACGCCATTAAAGAGAAGTTGCACGCGGAAGCCCTCGGAGTGGCATGTTCGATGATAAAAAAACGCTTGTCACAAGATGCTTTTATTCTTTTAATGGGATTGTGGCACTTGGGCAGTTCGTCAGTTTGGGGTTGGCATTGGTGGCGAGTGTCAGTGCTCTCCATACACTAATCACAAGTATGGAAGGACTTGCTGACAAAGTTGCATCTTCCACTGTAAACGTGGGATCTCACCGTACCTTTACAAAATTCCCCGACCTGAATGCTGATGATGATTTGGGCGAAGAGATACACTTCATGGAGACAACCAAAGCTGAAACAAGGGAATCACAAATAATGGTTCCTGGCGTGGTGCGAACGTCCACGACCAAAAGACAACTAGATGACATTGAAAGCATATTCAGTGACAAGCCGAGAAAGAAGAAGAAAGAGAAGAAGCAGAAAGAGAAAAAGAAGAAAAACGCTATAGACGAAATATTTGGATGATTTTATTATTAATTCACTATAAAAGATGTAATATCACATGAAATCACCCACGTAAATCCTTCCCAACCCAGCCTAATTATATCGTACAATCGTCACGTATTTTCTCGATTTTTTGTTCATTTAACATCGAATGATTCCTTGGACAACAATGCTCATCGAATGAACTGCGAGAAAGTGTTTCCTGTGGGATCGGGGTTCGGCACGGCATACTCAGGTGGGCGAAAGAAGTTACCTCCGTGAAATTCTTGAGGGTGAAGAATAGGCTGAATGATGTGCATACTCATTTGCTCTGTATCAAGACAAAATTCGTCATCAAAGTCATCTGCTTGAGTCAATGGAGGTACTACGAGATTTTGATCCGATAACGGCGAGTTCGCGTAAAACGAGCGTTGTGAGGTATCCCGTGGAAATGGATCATGGAATACCGGGTGTGCTGACCGCTGAGGTCCCATTGACGAGCAAGAAGACTGAGTGGGGGAGTCCTCATATTCATATTGAGAGGGGTTGCTCATCAGCGGAGTAATCGCCACATTCATCAGCGGAGTAATCGCCACATTCATCAGCGGGGTAATCGCCACATTCATCAGTGGTGTTATCGCCACATTGGGCGTACCCATTCCTGGCGACACGTAGTCAAATGTGGAGCTCTTTTTTGATCTCAACTTCGATTTCTTTTCTTCCCTCATTAAACGTGCCATTTGCTTCTTGATCTTGTTTTTGATTCTGGATTTACCCTGAAAGCCCTCTGGCAAATATTTGCATTCAGCTCCTTCAACGTGGATCTCACTCCAGATTTCGGCATTTTCAAACCATTCACCACACATGGAACAGTTTCCAGAGGATTGACTTCTTCCTTTTATAGGAGTACCAGAGGGAAACTTAAAGTGACGGGTCTTGAGATGAGTCTTATAAGTATCCCTCCTGGAGAACCCACCGCTAGGGTGGCACTGGTGCATATTGTCATTCTCGTCTTTGTACAACGATTTCTCACGGAAGGGACACTGATAAGCTTTCTGGGGCATATGTTTCTTCAAGTGACGGGTCAAGTAGCCGCGCATTCTAAATTTAGCATCACAGTGAGGACACTCATGTTCAAGGGGCCCACTTTCACTATCGACCTCACCCTCCTTCATATCTTCCTTATGGTCCTCGCTGGAAGAAGAGGAAGGCGTGTTGATTTGAGGTGACACGGATGAATCGTTCTTCTTCTCGGGGATAGATTCATTGTTGGAGGAATTCGATGTCACGGGGGAAAGGATCGCAGAGGTCTTACTATTTTTCACAGTTTTTGAGAGCGGAGGCGCCGTCTTGAATGTGTCTGGGTTTGCTTTGAATTCATCAAGTTCTCTTCCAGGCTGTACGTCATCAGTCAAGACCCACTCAATTTCGCCTTTGTTATTCTTGAAGGGCAACATACGGGTAGTCAAGCCTGTAGAACAAGGCTGTGGAAATGCTTCGACGATTGGTTTCTCGGGAAGCTCGCGGCTGATAGCGGGGTTTTCTATAGAGGGGAACAAATTGTGTTGCTCTTGATCTTGTTTGCTTGTGTCTCCATAGGTTTTTCTAGACTTCTCACACACGGTTTTGAACACATATGTAAAAATCATCACAATCCAGACGAGAATCCCAACTGTGGGAATCAGCGACGAGTTTTCCCCAGCATGAAAAAACGTGTTTGCCGCTTTTTCTGCGATCATGATATTTGTCATAGTGTGGCTCGTTCTGTTTGCCACTAGTTTTTTTTTTGGGGAAATGTCAGTGAGTATGGCTGGGCTTCTGAGCAGAATCAGCTGAATCCAGTATATTGATGTATCAAGCGATATGTTCGTCAACAACTGCTCGACGTTTGTTAAAAGGTGTTGCTGTGTTTTCAGGAAACGGAGAACAGGGGAATGTCGGAGGAAATACTCGCAGGTGGTGTGTTCCGAAACAAAAAAATAATCTTGAAGCAGAGAACCTCTTGTGATATGTTTGTTCGGATAAAGCGGAAGGGCTAAGTTCTTTTCGTTCTTTGATCTTTGGGTGTGTGGTTTGCCTTTTGGTTGGCTTTATGTTGTATAGATTTTTTCTTTTTTCTTGCTTCACCTGCCCTCGCTTAACTTAGGTAACGAGAAAGCCTGTCGTGACTATCTTCCTGGTTAGCGCACGCATTTTGTAACTTCGCGCGAGGAGTCTGGTGAGAACTGCACCTGTGCCGTTTTCTTGTTCTGATGCGAGGGAATACAATGCCGTGGATACATGCCAAGCGGGTTATAAACTTAGTGCGCGTTCAGCACGGCAATCAAATTAGAAACAACAATAAACGCCAAGAGAAGAGTGCGAAGAGTGCCCTAAGAAGATAGACGGCTTCGGGCATCTCCCCTCTGAAAGTAGAGTAAACGAAATATTATCTAGGCTATTGTACTTCAATTGAGTGGGGCTCGAGGGATGAGTTCTGTCAGCGCTATGATGTTCGTCGTAATGATAAATTGATATGCCTTTGGCTTTCTTGGCACTCGAACTCATTGCTTTGTTTTGTTGGAATTCGAACCAATTGCAAGGGTACTAACCTACCGTAGACCAGAGTTGCATACACAATAACCTCCTTCATGCAGAGTTATGTGCTCAGAAGAAGAAATTGAGCTGTGATTCTGAAAAATAGTCCATCACATTGGGAATAAAATTCGCGTCTGAGCTCACCATTTCTGCTAGTTGGGCAACGTCGAAGTTGAGATCATCTGCAATTGAAACACTACCTGTACTCTCATCAATATGATCATTGTATTCTGCGTTTTGGTAGTCATACTCCGGAATAGTAACTGGTGTTTGGGAAATATTGAGTTCAGGAGCAGGAGATGCTGAAGTGGTTTCTTGTGCGGACAGCTCTTTGCTCTGATCATCCTCGGCATCGCTTTCTTCTTTTTGCATGACATCATCGTAAAATCCCGGCGAGGTGATCGAAAGCAGCGACGGAAGTACGCATTCTGCATCACCCACATCACGAACAAGACTTTTGATGGATATCATATGATCCTTAGGCGTAAAGTAGTCCAAATGAGGTGCTTTATCATTTCGTTCCTTTGTAGATTTTGGATGTCTTTTGACTAGAGATACAATGACCTCATGTACAAACCACCATTTCGTAGAGAAATTTTTGAGCTCGTCCAAAATACCATCACTAAGCATAGTGATTTGATTAATCATTTCTGGCGATATGTCTGGGTTCTCTCCTCTTTTATTTAACAAATGAGAGCGAGCAAATGAGGGTATGGAAAACGCAAGAAGTAAAATCAGCGGAATCATCGGATGTGTCATCACTAGTTTATGATTTTGTCCACCCTTCAACATCTGAAACATCTCCAACAAGCGTTTGGATAGCTTGAGACTAAATTCGTCCAACTGAGATGCCTCGCGGAGGTTCTTGAACAGACCCGTTCTTAGAATAAGAAGAATTTGATGCCGAACAAGTCTTTCCATAAAGAAAACATTCCGATCTCGGTAAACTTTAACATCAAGATCAGGTAAGTGATTGGTTGAATTAACATCATGCATTGTGTTCAATGAAAGCTTTTCTTCGATAAAGTGGGAGTTTTCAAGAATCTTGATCTCTTCGCTTATAATCTGGCTAGGCAAAAAGCTTGGGTCTCCATCAAAATACTCACTTTTCACAACTGTACCACCTTTCTCCAAAGATCTTGGTGGTCTGAAACCAGCCACCATAGTGTCTTCAAGTGCGTAAGCTAGAATGACTAATTGGTTCAAATGCGGTACATCTATGGGCCTCTTTATGTTGAAGTCGAGTCTTTTGATAAACATCGCCTTACCATTTAGTACACCGTTGAAACGATCAAAGATCAATACCACCCACCATAAATTTCTCAAGTATATGGACTTTTTGGCAGCACCCATTTGAACAATCATGTCATGAAAGTGTTGATTGTGTATAAGCAACGAATACGCATAGCTGATACAATCACCGACATCACTGCTACTTTGCTCATTTCCAATCTTGTTAGAACGAAAGTTTAGCGACAAGAGAAGCAGGGTGATGAGTCGAGCTAGCTTTTCTGTATCTCCTACTTCAGGCAAAAATTCCAAAAGTTGTCGCGTTTTCATCTCGAGTTCTCGAAGAAAGCGTGCACAGTTTTCTTTGAAAGAGTCGCCGTTTTGTACGAAAGATCTTGCCAATATTGGTTCAGAAAGTTCATCTCCAGCAGCGAGTAGAACGATCGCATACATGATTATATTTGGGATTCGTTTTCTCTTATGCAATTCCCAAAATTCGGCTTCGAAAACAATGGGGAAAATTGAGTTTACTTTGTAAAAGTAGATTTCAAACAATTTGATTAGATCCTCGTCTGAAATATTGTAGAATCCTGGAGTATTAAGGGTAAAAGCGTGAAGACTTAACAAGAACTTGAATTGGAGAAGATTCGACTTGTCAAGAAACTTGCTCTTGATCCTCAGTGTCCTTGTTAGTTCTGAAGGATTTACACCCGTTTCTTTGGTTCCGCGCCTTCCTATGACAGCTTTGGTGAAATGATATTTGGATCTGCGGATGGTGCTGTTGAATCCGAAACACTGCTTCAAGAACTTATGATCTATTTCATTAATAGTTCTGTCGACTGAGCTAGATAGCTGCAGATATGTTCGGGAGAGATTTTGATCGGGATTCATAGGTTTTTGTCGCAAAAGTCTATCCAAAGAAGCCGTGTCGCCCAATTTACTGTCAGAAGTGAGCTCAGCTATCGGAACTCGGGCGACATTGGGCGTTGCTGGCGCAAGTCTAGCGCTTTCTACGACCAGTTCGGTCTTCAAGGGTTGTGGAATTGGGGACGAGACTTCAGTACGTAAAACAGCTGGCAGCTGTAAAGACTGGGTATGATTATATGGTGATGAGAACGATGGAGGTATACCAGGAGGAAGGCCCGGCAATGAGCGCATATTACTCAAGAGTGGTACATTTTGTATTGTCTGTGGCTGCCCCATGTGAGTCAAGTTTTGATCCCAATAGCTTCTAATACTAGATGGGTCAGTTTGGTGACTTATTGGACGAGGTAACTCTCGAAAAGCCTCAGGTCCTAAGGATATAGAGGGTCCCCTGGGGGTAGCAATTGTCTTCGACATTCTTTCCACGTGGTTTCCGACAAGAGCAGATTGCGCAATTTCTGGTACACCCGAGACATTGTTTGAGTACAAAGGAAATGCACTCCCTGGGGTTACTGTAGAAGAGGCAGAAGAAGACGATTTGAAACTTTTCGGACAGCTGGGTGACGTAGCAATCTCAACACTAGCGCCCGTAGCCTCAGTTTTTGAAACGCGTCTCACATGACTCTTTGAAGAGTCTTTTTTTGACTTCGGAGTCTTGATTAAATCACACCTTGCTTTCTGTGTTTTACAATTATCACACCCCTCCGTTTCGTAGCTTGAATCCAGAATGGTACACCGTACCCTCTTTACCCTGCAATTCTTACAGCACTGAAAGGTCCGCTTTCTTGTCTTGTAGCTGTCATTGAAAGCTGGAAAGACAAACATAAGACCAGTGTATTTGTTATGTATGTTTTGAAGCAAATGGTACGTTTGTGGTAGTTTTTTCAAGCGACTCACGAACTCACGTCGCATTTTAAATTGGGCAGTTCTAGTGTGGGGTCAGACGCGGGGCGAGTATGTGAGAGGCTTTGAACGAGGATATTAGTGAGTTTGTTCTGAAAGCAATTTATCTGTTACTTCAGCTTAATCATATAACTTGCAAGAATTATTATCCAAAAAGATGCACATGTGCTTGTTTCAATCCCTTGTTGAACTTGATGTGAAATCTTTTGGCTTTCCTGAGTCAAGTACTACTTAGTTACTTAAAGCCGGCCCAAGACAATCTTGAGCAGAGACTTCCATGAACCATTGTTTGTGTTATAGATCACTGTATTGAAGCAAAATACGCAGTTCTTTATTTCAATTTAGCGGCGCCTGAGTCCAACTAGAATTAATAATTTGGGCATACGCGAGAGAGGTGAGTTTAGATGAAGTAGCTTTGAGACCCATGAAATCAAAAGTACCAAAACCAAAAGAGGGGAAAGGATTTGAGTGTCAAGCCAATAAGACAACAATTCAGTATTACTTCACTCAGAAATAGCATTGTCGCCAAAACCTTGTCCGGGCGAAACCACGCTTTCGAGCGGGGAGACCTGCAATCCGACGCTCAAAAAATAAGGCAGATGCGAAAAATCGCATCGCGACCACTCAAAAGAGAATCAAAAATGATCGACCTTGCCAACTTCTCGCATCCTTCAATCAGCAAGATTAATGAGAAATACTGGTTTCATGAGACCAGTGACGAAGCCTTCCGGGGCCAGTCCTTTGGATTGGAGGTAGTCAAGATCTTGGACCATTCGACGTCTCCGTATCAGGACATCCTTGTATTCGAATCGGCAACTTTCGGCAATGTCTTGATCTTGAACGGCATCATTCAATGCACCGAAAGAGATGAGTTTGCATACCAGGAACTCATCACCCATGTGCCGATCATGAGTCATCCAAAACCTTCCAAAGTGTTAGTCATTGGTGGAGGTGATTGCGGAGTTGTCAGAGAATTGGTGAAACATATCGGCAAGGGTGTAGACCACGTCACCATGGTGGAGATTGACAAGCAAGTCATCGATTTGAGTATCAAGTATTTGCCTGAAATGGCCAAGTTCCATAATCACCCGAACGTGAACATTTTGCTCCAGGATGGCTTCAAGTACTTGATGGACTTGAAAGACGTGGATGAGACAGAAAAGTTTGACGTGATCATCACTGACTCCTCAGACCCAGAGGGTCCTGCCGAAGAGTTTTTCCAAGTGAACTACTACAACTTGCTCAACAATGCGCTCAAAAAGAACGGCGTTGTTGTCATGCAGAGCAGCGAGAACATCTGGTTGAACCTTCCATATTTGTCGGGCCTCCTTGAAAAAGCTTCGCAGGTCTTTTCCAACATCGAGTACTGTCAATGCTACATGCCTTCATACACAAGTG
The DNA here is from genome assembly GCF_001664035.1 of Metschnikowia bicuspidata var. bicuspidata NRRL YB-4993. NCBI lineage: Eukaryota > Fungi > Ascomycota > Pichiomycetes > Serinales > Metschnikowiaceae > Metschnikowia > Metschnikowia bicuspidata. Next base: position 284,759 of record NW_017387738.1, on the reverse strand, counting down.
GCCAGTTGGGACTTATAGTTGCCACGCAAGATGACTCCAAGAACTTGCAGGTTCCTTTACGCGTATTTGAAGACGAGAGGGAACTATTTAAATACTACAACTCGAGAGTCCACCAAGCGTCGTTCGTGCTTCCAACGTGGGCGGACAAAGCTCTCAATCGTCAATAGTGGGTGGATCGTAATTTTTGAATCTCGCATTGTGCAAATCTCCGGGCCTGGCAAGTATGACTAGGAGCCACGGCGATTCTCGAGTTAAAAGAACCACGAAGCGAGTATCTCTGTGGATAGTTCAAAAAATACGCTCATACCACTGCAGTGCTTCGATGTGCATGGAAACGCTCTTTCGGTCTTCTCGAGGTGTAGGCGACTATTGGAAGGCGTGGAGTTATATATTAATAGATATAGTCCAAATGAAAATGCGCGTCAGACAGACGGCCGCAACGCGCAAGGACTAGATGCACCACAAGACCCCGCGCACCGCGCGTCACGTGGACGGGTGTCCGTGCCATCCGTCTCAAAAAAACTTTTTATCCCATTTACACTACTACCACAACACGACCTTTTCAACTCCAGTGTATTTTTTGTTTCCACCCACGACCCTCCGCACATGAGCCACGAAGAAGACTACGCAACAAACATCGATGAGCAGTTGCTTACCGCGGTAAAAAATCAGGTGAATGACCACGAACTTCAACACAATGGCAAAGCCAAATTAGAGGATCCCGAACACGTGCTTGGCCACGAGCACAGCCATAATCACAATCACAACCAGGGACACAGACACCGTCATGGACACGACCACAGACACGGTCACGAAGCCCAAACGCTGCAGGAGCAAAGAGCCGCCGAAGCTGCACAGGCGGCACAGGCGGCACAGGCCGCCCAAGCACAGGTGTTGTACCATCACCAGCAACACTTGCAGGATGTCGGCGAGTCTGAATACAACATCCAGATCCCCGAGCCGATCATCGACTCGCGCCTGAAAATATACCCTGTGAATGAAAACACCATCACGAACGAGGGCAACTTGATCACGCGCCCCTTTCCGGAACAGTTGTTCCACGGCAGGGACGAGCTCAACGAGTTCATAGCCGAGTTTGCTCGCGACAATGGCTTTGGCATTGTCATTGCCCACTCCAACAGGAAGGCCATCTACTACACATGCGAGCTCGGGGGCAGATATCGCCACAAGAAGGGCAAAAGCATTGAACAGCAAGAAGAGGAGGCGGCGCAGAGCCAGCTCAACGAAGATGGCACGGGGTACGCTCTAGACTCGCACGCGCGTACCAAGAAGTTGCGGTGCCCGTTTTCGATGACCGCGCTGTACCGGAAATCGAGCCAGATCTGGTCGTTGCGCACCACATGCAATGAACACAACCACCCGCAGTTGGACCCCTTGTCGAACCACCCTATGTTGCGCAAGAGGTCTGATGAGTTGAACTTGTTGATCTTGGACTTGTACAAGGTGGGAACCAAGCCTTCGCACATTGAAGCAAAGATCAAGCATCAGTTTCCAGACGTTCTCATAAAAAGAGAAGACATCTATAACGAGATCAGGGGCTACAAGCGCAAGATGAAGAAACTGAACAAGTTCTACCCGCCTGGCGTTGCGCCCAATGGTACCAAGAGACGCCGTAACGCTGCTTCCTATCATCAGGTTATGGAGGGTGATGATGACGATGAGCATGATGAGGTCTTGACTTACGAGTTGGAGCGCCATAGACAAGAGGCAGATTTGCAGAGGCAGATCCAGGCCGCTGAGGCCCATCATTCTCATCATCATGGGATTTCTCATGCCCACTCTCTCTCACACCACTCCCATATCGACGAACAGCAGCTACAACACTACCAGCATCAGTTGCAGGCGCACGGGCTCCACGATTCCGAGCATTCCGATACTGCTGCTGCGGCTATCGCTGCTGTGGCTAATGCAGCACATGCTGACGAGAGTGGCAATTTGTCAATTGATAACATCGATAGCAGATTGGTGGGCGAGTGATTTTGTAAAATATTGTATACTACCTCTTTCGGGTCGTTAATTCTCGAGAAAAACATTAATATGAGAGACATGAAACAAGCGGCTTAGGGTGATCTGTCGTATTTTCCTGCCAAATGCTATCTTTATGTACGTAGCTCCTGCCACTTCCTCTCCTGGAAACTACATGGTGCCCAAGATTTTCATTGCATGGGACCTTTCTTCGAAAATTCTTGTGAGCTCGCCAACCTTTCTACCACGAATCACTGGCTTCTTGATGAATACCGCAGCCTCTTCTGGTTTCGTTGTTGGTTTGTACAAAACTGAGTTTTCACCCCCCTCGGATTTTTCGAATTTGTATTTCTGGGGCGGGAATTGAATCTGGATTGAAGACTTCTCCAATTGCCTGGATTTTGCGTCGATATTTCCACCGAAGGGGTGATCCTCAAAGGCACTCATATCAACTGAGTGCAATTCAATAGAGCCACTTAAAGGTAAATCATGAGAGGGCGAACTTTTAGTACAACTTTCAACGAGAGTACTGTTGATCAGGCGTACTGGTGATTCGTTCCTGGAGTGTATATCTACGTCTAGTTTGCGACAAGAGACGAGAGAATCGGGTTTCTTGAAGGATGAGACCGATGAAAGTAAGTTTTCAGTGTTCGGCTTCAGACTTTCATCTTCATCTGATGAGGATCCAGTCCCCATCTTCACACCATACGACATGTTGTACAGCTCGTCAATAGTTGCGTCTTCCATGTCTTCTCCACACACAATTTCATGCACGGTTTTGAAGCGGTTCTGATATTGAGGCTTTATCTCATGCCAGTGGTGTATAAGGTTCTTAACAAATCTCACAACAATCAGAATGGTGTCTTTGTTCTGATGTGACACTGCTTTGTGCGTTAGCGCATGAGACAAGCACCTCAGGATCGAGACGTTGGTGTGTTTCGTTGTCATGCCACGATCCACGATTCTGCGGCAAAGACATATGATCTGAAACAAGATGGTATTTCTGTTTTCTTCGATCATCATCGATTTGAATACTTGAGATGTATAGTCCAAGTCGTCCTTCATTGGTAAAGCGATCTTGTTGGTATCTATGAGAGGAGTTGAAATCTCGGTAAGGATTTTTTTAAAGCACGACGCAACACAATTAAGGTCCCAGTCGTTGATCCATATGATTTGGTTGCGCATCAAACAGTAGAACAAAATATCAGTGTTGATTTTTTTCCCTGGTTTATGGAATAAAAGCTCCACCTGGTCCGCATATGCATCCACAATGTTGAATATTTGGTAGAAATGATGATAGAACACCGGGTCTGTCTCGGGCGAGAATCTAGTGGATGCAGTGATCACGGGAATGACTGGAGAATGTAGCGTGATTCTTGCCGAGAGGGTCGTTTGATAGTCGTGTCTATACACGTTCAAGGATATTTTGAGATGGGTGATGTCCACGTAGTTGGAAAGATCCGAGAGCGAGTCACAACTAGCGAGGAGGTTGCTGGAGAGTTTCAAAGATGATATGAGCGAGTTCAAGTTCGCAAGTGGTTTTCGGGATACTAGGAAATTCGTGAAGATTTGGCTGACGGATTTCACGAACCAGCTCTCGTGAACAGCTATGATTTTATGCACGTTTTCTGCGTTCGAAGGATTCGACGAGGTCCGAGAGAGAAAGGCTTTCAAGAAAGAGATTCCCCAGACCCAATTGATCTTGTTTAAGCCGCAACTAAATAGGATCACCACGTATGGCGTTTTCGGAAGCCACTGCATGAGCGTGGGAATGAACAAGTCATAGTCCACTTCCTCGGGCGCTGGGAGGTACGAGGTATCGAAAATATAAATGGGGGACCCGGTATAGGCATCTTTGAGGTCGGTCTTATAGAAGATTCTATCCATTGCGCAGGCGGGCCGCAGATCAAGTATGGTGTTTACTAGCTTGGTGTTGCTTTCGAGACCCGAGCCGAAGTTCCGGCCAGTGCACTTTGTTTGTCAGTGAGCAGAGTGAACGCAGCCTGATTGAAGTTTGCAAGAGCCCGGGACCCTGCCTTCTGACTCGATATAAGAATTGATGGCCAGTTTCTATAAGATGAGATTTGCGCGGTGAGAATACCTGCGCCAGCAGCATATAAAACTCGCGCAGACGTGGAGCGAGCTGGGGCCGGGCCCAAGGTGCAAAAATGGCTCGGTGTAAAACAAGACAACTCGCAACGTGACAAGCCTATATGATACACGCAGATTTTTTTTCATAGGGGCCGTGGGTGAGGTTCATTCAGACCAAAGAAGAAGCTGAGAAGTGAACTGGAACTCGTCCCAAGATGAACCCACCAATAGTCGGGCGAGGCGCCGCATAAGGCATGGATAGTGAGACATGTACGTGGCAAGAATTGGAAAGACAGGAAATGGGTCCTTGGATCTTTTTTCTTTGTTTTTCTTTGTTTATCTTTGTTTTTCTTTTTTTTTTTTTTTGAGGTACTACACATCCATCTGTCCAGCTCAGTAGCACGTTTCCTTGTTCTTTTTGGCTAGAACTAGAGGGAAATTACCCAGCGAATGCGTCGCATGGCCGGTCCTCCACGCGCACCGGCGGCGAACGCTGCGAGCGAGCGGTCACGTGCCCAGCCCACTTTGCCACACTAAAAAAAGCCAGCTACTCCCAGCGCTCGCCGGCCCAAAGCAGCTCTTATCAATCCGAAAAACTTGCATCCACATCATGGCTCCGACTAGAGATCTGGGCACGGCCACCGAGTCCGACCCCACCAAAACCAAAAAGCCCGTCTCCAAAGAGGAGGAGCTTTCAGAAGAGGACCAGAGATTGAAGGACGACTTGGAGCTCTTGGTCGAGCGCTTGAACGAGCCCAGCCAGCAGGAATCCGTCTACCTCGAATTGTTGGAAACGATGAAAGACCACATCCGCTCGTCCACAACCTCGATGACCGCGGTGCCCAAACCGTTGAAGTTTTTGCGGCCGCACTTCCCCTTGATGAACGAGTTGTATGAGAAATGGGCCCATACCAAGGACGCCGTGTCGCAGCAACTCGTGCTCCTGCTTGCAAACGTGATTTCTGTGTTGGCCATGACCAACTCTGACACCGGGAAGCAGGACTCGCTCAGATTCCGCTTGATTGCAGGCGAGGACACCGTTGCGGACTGGGGCCACGAATACATGCGCCACTTGGCTCTCGAGATTGGCGAGGCGTACCAGGAGAAGTCGGGCGTGGACGATGAGTACGCGGCGCGCTTGGTGGAATTGTCGTTGAAAATCGTGCCTTTCTTCCTCAAGCACAATGCCGAGGCGGACGCCGTCGACTTGTTGTTGGAGGTCGAGAGCATCGAGAAATTGCCCCAGTTCTTGGACGACTCCACCTACGCCAGGGTGTGTCTCTACATGGTCAGCTGTGTGCCCCTTTTGGCGCCCCCGGATGACTTGTCGTTTTTGCACACCGCCTACTCCATCTACTTGGCCCACGGCCAGTTGACCCAGGCCTTGACCTTGGCAATCAAATTGGACGACGAGGACTTGATCAAACAGGTTTTCGAGAGCACTGATGACGCGTTGGTCCACAAGCAGTTGGGCTTTCTCTTGGCCCAGCAATACAACCGCTTCACTTACCCGGGCGAGAACGAGGACGTGCAAGAAATCATCTCTAACGTCAAGTTGCCCGAGTACTTTTCCTACTTGACCAAGGAGTTGAATTTGTTGGAGCCCAGAGTCCCTGAGGACATCTACAAGTCTCACTTGGAGGACTCCAGATTCTCCTATGGCGCGGGTTCCATCGACTCGGCCAAGCAAAACCTGGCTGCTTCTTTCGTCAATGCCTTCACGAACATGGGTTTTGGTAACGACAAGTTGGTTCTGCAATCGGGCAGCGAAGAGTCCAAATCGTGGATCTACAAAACCAAAGGGGCTGGTATGATTTCCTCCTCGGCATCCATAGGCTCCATCAATCAGTGGAACATCGAGGACGGCTTGCAGGCCTTGGACAAGTACTTCTACTCCAGCGAGGACGAGATAAAGGCTGGTGCTATTTTGGGTACCGGTATCGTGTCGGCGAATATTCACGATGAGGCAGAGGCGTCCCTTGCGTTGTTGCAAGAATTTGTGACCGACTCGAAGAAAATATTGCAGTCCTCGGCCATTCAGGGTCTCGGAATTGCTTTTGCAGGCTCGGCAAATGAAGAAGTCTTGAATTTATTGTTGCCCTTGGTTTCTGACACTGAAGTTCCCTTGGAAAACTCGTGTTTGGCGGCATTGGCCCTCGGGCATGTATTCGTGGGGACCTGCCATGGGGACATCTCAACCACAATCTTACAAACCATAATGGAAAGAGAGGCCCCGCAATTGGAGTCTAAATTTATGAGATTCATGGCTTTAGGGCTCGGCTTGTTGTACATGGGAAAGACGGAATTGATAGATGACGCAGTGGACATCATCGATGCCATTCTGCACCCGATTAACAAAACCTTGAAGGTGCTTATCAACATATGCGCTTATGCCGGTACTGGTAATGTCTTACAAATTCAATCTTTGTTGCAGATGTGCTCCGCAAAGCCAAAGGAAGAGACAGTCAAGTTGGATGAAGACGACGAAGAATCGCAAGAATATGCTTTAGATGAGCTTGACATGAAGATCGATGAAGATGTTGACATGGATGTTCAAGACGACCTGACCGAGGAAAAGAAGGGAGAAACTCAAAAATCAGATTCACCCCATGAAGATGAAGAAGGAACTGACGATGAAATTGAGGACACCGATGAAGATAATGAATTGTATCAAGGCTTTGCTGTATTGGGTCTTGCGTGTATTGCAATGGGTGAGAACATTGGGCAAGATATGGTCTTGCGTCATTTTTCCCACTTGATGCACTACGGCTCGCCTCTCATCAGAAGAGCAGTTCCTTTGGCCATGGGCCTTGTGTCAGCATCATACCCCCAGATGAAAGTTTTCGACACACTTTCTCGCTACTCGCATGATCCTGATTTGGAAGTTTCACAGAATGCCATATATGCAATGGGTCTTGTTGGTGCAGGTACTAACAACGCTAGATTGGCACAATTGTTGAGACAGTTGGCACAGTATTACTCCAAGTCCCCAGACTGCTTGTTCATGGTGAGAATTGCTCAAGGAATTTTATACTTGGGTAAAGGTACTCTCACATTGACGCCATTCAATGTCGAAAGAAGCATTCTCAACAAGGTGTCTTTGGCCTCACTTTTGACCGTGTCCGTCTCCTTACTAGATCCCAAGGAATTTATTCTCAGTGATAGTGCAAACGAGACAACCCATCAATTTTTGTACTGTCTCACACCCGCTGTGAAACCAAAGATGTTGATAACCGTTGATGAAGATTTGAACCCTATCAAGGTGAACGTTAGGGTTGGACAAGCAGTCGACGTGGTGGGGCAAGCTGGTAAGCCAAAAACGATCACGGGTTGGGTCACGCAAGCAACACCAGTTATGCTCAACTACGGGGAGAGAGCAGAGTTGGAAAACAACGACGAATGGGTGAGCTTATCTCACACTTTGGAGGGTATCGTCATTTTGAAGAAATCACCCGATTTCATGGATGTCGATAACTAGCCTTAAGGGTAGTATAGAGATTGTTAATCAAGAAATATTCAAAAAATCTAGTAGGTTTATTCGGCGGTTGACTTATTGACTTTGAGGTTTGGGTTCGTAGTTGTAGAAATAAAGAAATTGTATATATCACGCTTCAACACGACGGGCAGCATGGGGATAGCGGATCTTGAAAGAAGGTGATCTATTTGAATTCAGGGGCCTTGCCAGCCATCATCAATCCCACAATAAGACCAAAAAGACCCAAGACAGAGCCGAAAATCTCAATGACCAAAATCTTGACGAATAAGGAAGAGTCCGCGGCATCACTGATAGCAGCAGTAGATCCCGTAATACCCACAGCTATACCACATAATAAATTGGATACGCCGACAGTGATTCCAGCCCAGAATAAGGCGTATCCCGTATACAAGTTTTCCTTGGTGTATAAAGAAGTCTCCGGCACACTCGAGACCTTTGCCGAAAACACAATTGCCATGATCAAGCCGTAAATGGCCACAACCTCACAGAAAATAATGGAGATCAAATTCTTTGTCGTGATTCTCGGAGCTTTAACGCCTGCTCCGAGAATAGAAGAGCCTGTGATGAATATACCCCAAGCTGCGCCGACAACAGAGAAGCCGATACAGCTAGCAATACCCAAGTTGGCCCACATGTAGGGCGACGTAGTTTCTAGAAACTCGCCGACATTGAAGGATTCACCCTCGCCTTGAAAAAGCAAGTAGCCTCCCACAGTTAAGAGAGTGGCGACTACAAGCGACTGTGTGACTGCCATGCTGTTTGAAAGATAAGCCTCTTGGTGACGCTCGTAGTGAATTATCTTGAACAAATTGGGTGTCAGATGGTGCACGGGTGCACTGGAGTGGACGAGATAGCCACTGAGACTTGGGTCTCTCAAGGGTCCTGCAGACCGCTATGGAGAAACTCGCTTGTCATCCATGTGACATGCAACTATTGATGGCCAATATGAAGAGGAATGGCAAACATAATCAAGAGTGAGCAGTCTTTAAGATTCGCAAAGTAGGCGCAGTCTGAGACCTAGGATGAGTACAATCCCGCAGTTGCAGTGCAGATTCTTTTTGCTCTGCTTTCTGCTTTCTACCTACATAGGCACATTATTCAAGAGATATACACGTGGTAGCTTAATAAGTTCATCATCGAAATCCGCTGAAGATCTTATTGGAACATGTCGTTTGTTTTCTTTCTATAAACGACACATGAGTAGTTCCCCGTTCTCTTGGAGCATTTTGCAGAATTGGGAACGAATTGTTACAACTGCATGCAACTATTTTGAACTGAGCGGACCTCATCATTCATTGATATCAAGATATTTGGACGTAGTCGATGAAGGGCGATTGCTTCATTTCAATCAGCCAATCTTGGATTGCCCTGACTGAACTTGAAACCATTTATCTAAAAATAAAAAGAAAGAACTGCATAAAAACAAGCGAGCGAATCTGCTTTCAAAAATTATGAAGTCACCTGCAAATTAATACAAGATGTCTGACTTAATTATATAGGAACCTTCCATGGGTATTATTGTGTTTGAGTGAAAAAGCTGTAAATGATTATTTCATAGTAAAGGATTTCACTTAGTACATGTCAAATGTTGAGAACAGAATTTTGACATAGCCGGTCGCTTGTAGTGTAAGAGAAAATAAGTCAGAGAGGACTAGCCTTGCCCCATTTTGCTAGAAGTCATGTCCCAAATAAGTCCCACTGTTTCAGGTACATCTTGAGTCATCGGAGCGTAAAATCAGTTACTCCCTTCACCGTTCTAACTAAAGCAATGCGCAATGCGCCCAGCAGTATGAAACGTGGTAAAGGACCAATGTCAGCTTTACTCATAACCGAGTTTTTTATGTTTTCTATTGTTGCCTAGCTCGAGCAATTTTGGTCACAGCACTCACAGTTGTATGTGTTTTGAACAAACGTGTTCATTTCAACCAATATTGTCAATGAAACAAATGCTATCTTTTCAAGCACTTAATGCATTCTGATATTTCATGCTGTATAAACTTTGCCTCTTATATAAAATGGGCTTATTGTTACTCCCTTTTCTATGATCCGAGGCATTTCCTGTACGTCTCCTGTATGGGTATCGCCTATTCCTGTCTGGTGTCAACCATAAGACTCCACGACATGCCAAAAGCGTGCAGAAGTTGCGGCTGAGAATTAGCCAGGTGTCCGGACGAATAAAAACCGCTTAATGTCCTTCTCTCTCATGATTTTGCTCAATATTCGAGCGAACTATGAGAAATACAAAAATAGTTTTTTTTTCAATATTATCATCTACGATAGTATTTGCGATTCTCATCATATGGCACTATGACAGTCCCATAATCCCACTTATTCTGAGTTTACAATTACTTCCAGCTGAAATACCCTCAGAGCATCCAAGAGTTTATTCCCGGATTGACAATAATTTCACCCATTTAGGATATAATAAAGTGGTATATACAAGGTCAGGATATAACTCAGCTGGAAAAAATTCAGTTTTGGTTGTGTCTTCCATCGCAAACCAGAATTCTTTTGGCAAAGATCGTGGTTTTGAAGATTTCTACAAGGTTATTGGCTCGCTCGAATATCCCACATCTTCAATCAATATTGCCTTTTACTGTGGATCCCTCCAACTATATAATGATGTAACGAATTATCTTGAAGCCATTATTAAAGGCGAATTGTGTACCTACAATCAAATGACAATTTTGTATGCACCATTCCTACAAAGCGATTTCAAATCGTCAGAACATTCACCAAAACTTCAAAGACTTCGTCGAAGAAACATAGCGCAGGGAAGAAATTTTGCCCTCTTTAATTCACTTCAGTCAGAACATTACACTTTATTTCTAGATGCTGACGTCATTCGGTTTGACCACACTAACATGCTCAAACGATTTGTGAACTCTGGAAAAGATATTATTGTTCCGCGCATTGAACTGGGTGGTGAGGTAGACTACGACAAAAATTCCTGGCGCGGTAACAGAAAAACACCCTCAGCATCTCAGCTTCAGCTTATGAATGATGATAAGTGGGATGAGGCTGGCTACGTTCCTGAGGATGTAAAAGACGAGATCTTCCACCTCGGTGACCATGCCAGAAGTTCAGATATGTCAAGTACAGACTCAAACCTTGATTTAAGTTACACGGTAAAATTGGACTCAGTGGGAGGAGCTGTGCTCTTTTTGAAGTCGATCATTTTCAAGCAAGGAGTGGTTTTCCCAACAATGAATATCGTCGGAACTTCATGGCAAAGAAAAGAAGGGTATGATGGTATTGAGACAGAAGGGGTCTGCTATATGGCTCAAACCTTGGGATACACATGCTTTGCCATGCCAAATCTAGTTGTGCAGCACGCTTTAATTTAGCCAATCTGTTTGGAGAGAAATATAGCTTTTTGTTTTGCATGCTCCGAGTTACTTTTTGAGCAAAATTGTGACTTGATCCGTGTTAAGTGCTGTATGCTGGTGCATAACAAACGTTAAATCCAAAGTATCCAAGGTGCATTAGCTTCAAACTTCCAAAAGAAGCCCGTCTAAAGCCTTCTTTGTGTATGATACACTAAGAAGCACTAGTTGTGAAATGATGAAACGACAAAAAATCTTCATAGGAACTCAACAGATTTATTGAAATTAAACTGATCACTTACCGCATTTATCGACACTGCCTGTAGAAGCAATTTGTCTGTTCTACTGGTAATCCTCCAAAGTGACTGTTTTAGTTTGAAGTCCACAACTTCACCCTTCATACCCGTGTCACATCTTTTCCGTTTGTGTGGTGGTTCATCTTCAGGAACTTCTTCTAAGGGCCCAAAAAACTCACGAAACCATGATTTCTTGAGCTCAATTCCATTCACGGTAACAGCAGCATCTAAAAGATTACAAGGGAGCACCAATTTGGTTTTTCCACCATCATTCGAGAAAGTTTTGGCAAGCAGCTCAAAAACTTGTGACATTTTTGTCGCAAATCTATTTGTTAAAACAAGAAATGACAAGTCCCCTGTTTTTGGTATAATGAGCTTCGCATCGAAGTCAACATCTGAATCGATTTGTATAATTAGATGTCTCCTGGGCTCTTTTCGCAAGTAAGGACGAATGTAGGAAATTGGTTGCTCATCTTCCAAGCTAGTAGACAGGTTAATAATGCCTGCTTTATTGAGATTAACGAGATTAAGTATTATATCCTCTTTCTGTGTGAACGGATTTCGAATAATTTTGTGTTTTATGATTGCTTGCTCAAGTTGTAGGAAACGGTAGTATCTGCATTCTTTGATCAAATTGGTACGGTGCTCGTCGTTACGCAATATCTCGTAATTTCCCCGAAAGATTTCTAGCAAATCGGCAAAAAGAATGGGGGAGCGATTAATAGTCAATGTTGGGCGTTGTGGAGGGGGCCGTATCAATGAAACATCCGAGTTTAGTATGGTTGACTTTGTAGAAAGCCCCTCCATCCCAATCAGAAAAAAGTTGGGATGATTCCCAGGGCCATATAAAAATACCCTTGGGATTTTGAAAAGCGTATCTCCCACTCTTGCTATCAATGGCTCATCCCTCAAAAGCTTTTGGAGACGAGTCAAGCAAAAGTAATAAGCGTCTTGCCAGAGATGTACGAACTCGTAATCAGTATCCACGCTTATATGATAGCCTTGCAAATGCATGTACACTTTTTTGAAGACGAGTGGGCTTCGATCTATGAAAAGTGTTTTTCCTGCATTTCCAGGCTGATCGAAGAACCTTGTAAAGTAAGATGGGGCGTCGGACAGTAGAGAAGCGCCAGAGACCTGAAAAAGCTTGTATCCCACCTGTATAGAATACACCATGTCATGAGGCAAAAACTCTGGTATTTTTGGGTCCACTTGATCAAGGAGCTCCAACGACATTTGTGGGGGATGGTGCATGTATATTCACAGGATGGCTTGTTGGTCGAGCCGGTTCAGATCTGGATGGTACCTGGGGTCTGGGCGTGGGGAAGTCGCGCACTTTTGGACCAACACCCCAGAATGCTGCAGGGCCAAAAGAAAATCAGTGGGCAATATTAGTATCTCTCCACCAAGGACATACATCACATGGATTACTTCCCAAAGAGTCCTAATATATGCTGCTTAAATGTATTAGTTTTAGTATCCAATCTTTTTTCTGGTGAACGACCATGTCTCATGTCAAATTGTTACGCGCAAAATTTTGACGTATCATTAGGACAGTCACGCAAGACACAATTAAAGTAGGTAAGCCCTGTAAGAATGACCTTCCATAATCGTGTAGTTCGTACAAGTCTCCGCTGCAGACCTTTTTTTTGCGCTGAAAAATAATGTTCTGCGTTGAAATTAGACATGCGCAGTCAGCCCCAGACTGTCTCCATTGAGGTGCGACAGAAAATGAGCCCCACGGCAATCTGGAAACATGCATCAATTTCACGTCAAATCGCGCAGAGCTCACGTACTTGATTACAAGCTATCACCCACCAATCTACAAAAGTCTTCTGTGCTGGAACAATAGAATCAAGACAAGGAAATCTAGATACTGGCCCCCCATATAGTCTTTATTTGATCCACCAAGAACTGCAATTCACCCTTATGCCCCCGCGGTCAAGAAATTTCAATGGGTGCTGGACATGTCGCATACGAAAGATCAAGTGCGATGCCACCCGACCGAAATGCCAAAGATGTCAGAAGGCGAATCTAGAATGCAAAGGATACAAGGTCGTGCTTGCCTGGGCAGATGTCTCGACGCTTGATAATGACAATAAGCTAACGTCTCTTAATGCGGCGAAACTACCCAACAGAAAATATGAGAGAGCTTCTCTGCGGCGGAATCTTGAACTAGTGAAATTCCCGAAGCTGATGCTGTACGAGACCTATGACAAACTCAATCAAATTGTTGCACAGTTTGATGAGACACATTCGACGGTTCTGCGGCCGTGTTTCATTGTTGGACCTTTTGGAGTGTTTCCGCTTGAAACATCCAGTCAACTACCCCTTATTGATCACTCTCCCAAGGACCTAAACTCACTCCCGCAAGAATCTGCTCTTGCGCATACACCTGCAGAAGTTCTCGAGAAAGAAACTGGTTTCCTTTCCGCTGTTTCTGTGAGCGAAGTCCTTGGGAGTGACCTAGAATCGTCTATTTTTTCCAAGACAACTAATGCCTACGTCCACTACAAACTCTTGGACTATGCAAAGCTCACCATCTTGTCCATAAAAGGGCCGCGCCACAAGTTCAATGAACAGGGCATGTTCCATATTCTTTATCCCAAGTTTTTCCCAAACGTCGAATCAGATAACTGGAGGCCAAACGGCCGAGTCTTGAACGAGCTTTTTTCCCAGGATAGTGCGGGAAACATTGTCATTGCTCCCTCCATGGGGTCAGACTTCAAGTTTCTTTTGGATAGCTTACTGTCATCCATGAGAGTAGCTCACAATCAGAATCCATGGAAAAGTCTCGTTGTGCCTTTTATAAAGCAAATGTTTTTCGAGATTATTTGTGAGGAATATCCTGAGTCAAATAGTTGGAAAAACCATTTAACAGGCAAAACACCGACTGCTATACCAAGAAACCTCCTTCTACGAAATATCAAATTCTCCATTTTTTGTATGTGCTTGTCCATCAGTTGGCATGAGCGCTCGCTTTCTGGATTAAAGGTAACGAATGCAGTAGATTCGTTGTTTGTCAATGATGAGCTCAAGATAAGTATTGAGTTGAGAAAAATTGCGATCAATATTCTTAACTATCATTTAGATGAATACGATGGTAACTCTGAGTACTATCCTGTGGATGATTACGATACTTATTTCCTTTTAGCACTCATTTTGCAGGTTCACATCGACAATCTATTTGGTGTCTTTGAAAACTACGAACTCATGTATGCAATAGGTGACTTTATTTTGAAAAAACCCAAATCAAGTCGAAGACATCAATCATCTTTGCAGCGTCACTTGCGCCATAGTTTCAACATTTTGAATATTCTTTATGAATCGACTCAAACCATTAACTTTTTCAATTATTCTATATCGGGGAAAGATCAGAGACTTAAATATCTGGACCTCGACGAAGACTATGATCTCACAAAAAATGACACGAATAAAGAGAAAGACTTTTCCAGTGATGACTCCGAGGAGGATTTCGGTTCTGGGGACGATGATGAAAGTGCCGTTAATGTGTGTGCCACATCGAGTACTTCACAAGCTCTATCATTCACGGTAAACTTTGACGGTGAGAAGCCCAGAAAATCTTCTAATAACAATGATTTGAGACAACCAAAGGAGCTAGGTTTCAAAAGTTTTCAAGAAGGATTGCCGGATAAAGGGAGTTATCCGAATCCAATCATACCTACTTTGGAGGATGGTTCTATCTTTCTGAGCTATGGTTTACCAAAAGCTCTTTTGCAGTTGGTGCAAGAAGTTGTTCATCTCACAAACCACAAAGCTGTTTTCAAAACTCGTGGGCTAGCACCTCGCAACTTTCCAAGGATATGTGCGGAGATCGAAGACAAAATATTGAATTTCAATGTAGAGAACCATTGGAAACTATACGACAATCATTACAATCCTATCACCAACGTTGCGACAAAGTTCTTCATCTCGGACTTCCATGAGGGGTTGTTTCATAACGTTATTTACTTTCACAATGCATTGGTAGTCTATTTCAAAAGACTCATACCTGAAAGTCCCAAACAAATTTATCAGCCATTTATCCAGGCAAGTTTTTTCCACATGGAGAAGTTGATTGCATTGAATAAAACCTTGAAAGTGAAAGGAATAAATTATCACTTTAACCCATTGTTCTGGCCTTTGCTTGTCTGTGGGTGCGAGATTGATCTTTCAACCCACGGCTACTTAAGAGAACAATGCCAAAAGTTGTGGAATGAGAGATGTTTCAAAAGATTCAACTATTGGCGCTCAAAGCAAATATTGTTTGAGGTTTGGCATAGAAGAGAACAGGGAGAAGATACTAGCTTTATGGACTTGATCCGAGAATGGGGAATCGTACTAAGTTTGGGTTGAAATCCCAATCTGTTTATGACAAAAAAGTCTCACTTCAGGTCATGAATGATTGGAGCAACGTACAGAGCATGCTTGAACTCTTTTTTCTCTATCTTATCTAACATCTTTTGCATGAACTCGGGACTGAACTCATCCGAGTTTTGTTGAAAGCTCGCCAAAGTCTTGTCCCTCGCACTGGTTGCAATGAAGAATTCTGCAAAAGGCACAATTGCAACTAAACTCGATTTCATTAAACGCAACAGGCCCGCAATATCTCGGGTAAGATTAACATTGTAATTTTTGTTTAGACACATGTTTATCAAATTGACTTTGAACCCATTTGAATACGGGTTGTCATCAAATGTGTACGAAACGACTTTTCTCGTTCCTTCGTGAGCAATATTGACAAAGCGTATGCCCAGTTCCACCCGGGGTGTCTTACCAACGCACCATGTATACCTTGAATTTACATTCCTTTGTTTTCCTAGCCATCTTCTGTAAGTCATTGCTTGTCTTCTTGTGATCTCATCGAAAGACGTGGAGTTGGTAAAGGTGTATTTTACCGTTCCTATTAGAAGAGACAACGTGAAAATGGTACCAAATGCAGAAAGAACAAATAATACAATAAAATGAGGAAGGTTGCTATGGTCATGGCGTAGAGAAGAACGTGTGTAAACTGCGGCAAAACATAGGACAATAGTAACATAAGCAAGCAACGACTGCAAGAATTTAATAAAAGGTATGAAATTGTCTCTACCGATAGCAGTGCCTATCCAGAGGCAAAAGTGATCGAACCGAGGAACACACGTATTGAGATCAGTCAGATGGAAGGATCTATCTGGCTTGAGATTTTGACATTTTGAACACCAGAAGGGGAACCCTTGCTCGTCACAGACAAAGACATCAGGCACAGGAGCGGTGCCCTTCTCTTGAGACTGATATAAATTGAAATTTTGGAATTTGGGTATATGCCCTGGCCCGCGAATGAATATTAGAGCCCAGTAGAACAAACAAAGGACGTGGAAAATCGCCAACAATACCCAAAACACAATAGCGGACGCGGACAGGCGGCGATGATAGACCTCTTTCCATGCCACGATATAGCACGATGCGTAGTCTATGTAGGTTGCTGCCCCTAAAACGATCAAGGGAACAACAAGTTTGCTTCTTCGAAGTAACACAGCCTGCTTCATTCAATTGAAGGCTGCCTTAATGAACCCGGCCTGTTGCTCATGCTTTTGATATTTCCTGTATTCTGAGATGTACTGCGAATCTCATGCCTGGGAATGAGCGCACTGCAGAAGGTAAGACTTTTTTTGTCATGAAAACCAGGCTTATTGTTTAGAACTTATTCTGATGAGTTTAGAGATCTTTATCCACAAAATTCAAAGTTTGGAATAGGTGAAAGCTCATATTGTACTTGCAAAGGCCTCAATTCAACTCTATTGGTGCATGGATGAACAGGCACTTGAGAGGACGGAATCAAAGGTAGTCAATTACATACCATAGAAGTTCAAACGTGAAGCATGTATTTCACTGCATGTGAAGAAAAACTCAGTCTCCCCCTCTCCACAGAGAAAGTGACCACATCTGAAAAAATGCTGCATTTTCTTCTCGCTCATTGCACCCACGAAATTACAATACAAGCAGCTCAAAAGTTTACCCTTTCAGAAAGCAGATGCGATATTCCATGAGAACCGTCAAACTTTTGCTATCAAATTCAGCGAATGTTTCCCTGGTTTTCAACTGAAAATGAAACATACTGTCAATGCCTCGTTATTGCCAACCCATCAAAACGAATGCATGGCTCACTGATCCCAAGTCAATTTTTTTCGACGTTTCGCGTGTGTTACAAAGCGGCATAATATTGAAAGGGGCCGCTCAAAACAATGCAACATATCGGGCTGCAAGACAAGTATGGAAGCGTAACTAGGATCATTCAACCTGCTGATAGTGTCCGCTTTCGGGTTCATGAAATGTCGGCTCGACCGAAAACGGAAATACTCCCTGCTCTACCGCGGGGCACATCTCCAGGCATGAAGACTGTCTATTGTGGGTGTGTCCCTACATGCAAGTCTCAGTCGGTTTTTCCGGTCACGATTTCCAATTTTCCAAGTTGTTGCATGAGTCAATCATTAATGTTGGATGAATGCTTTTGCCCTATAATTCTCGAAACAAGGCAATAATTAACCTTCTAGCTCTTTGCCTCTTGATTCTCACGTAAAGTTGAAGATTTACACTTCGCTGACAAAAAAAGAAAAATTAAAACAGGCTGCGTGCTCCAACTTCACTTCTTTATTAACTTTTTAATATCTCCTTCCTCTGGTTCTTTTTCTTTTTTGTTTGAAGAAATGTCAACACACTTTCTCAATACGCTGATTGTCTCAGCAATACCAGACGTATGGTTTGGGGCACCGGGCTTAAAATCCGCAATTTATCCGCCTTCCCGGGCTCCTCCCCCACACGCAAAAAAAACTTTCCGATCGAACTTCCCGGATATATATTATGGAGCCGCAGACAACGTGCTACTTGAAAGACGTATTATATTCCAAGGTATGAATTTTGAGAAGAGTGGCTGCTTCAAGGATCCTTTGCTCGGAGCATATATCGAAATATCCGATATATCAGCCCCTATTTGCGGGTTTGTCTCCTCTTTCTCTGTGCTTTTTTTTTTTTATTTTCCAAGTTATGGTACTGCATTTACTTAAACGAGAAATAATGTAGTCTTTTCCGGTCTCTACCCCACCCTCTCATATGCTTCTAACCAATGCCTGGAGCAGCCACTTTCAGTGTATGCACGGAGAAAATGTATTTCCGAGGCCTTTCCTCGCGCTACGGTTTCTCCACATCGATTTTTATCTAGACCCGCAAAGGACAATAGAGTTTATCCGTGATCATTTTTTTTTTTAAGCCTCCACTCAAATTCTAAGATCGAGACAGATTACGTTAAAAGCCTCTCAGAGATTTCGGTGACTTGGAAATTCGTCGTCTGTTTCTCGTCGCAGCTTTTTCGTCTTTTCCGCTCTTTTCCCTTTGTTCATTGAAGCTTGATTGACACACATTGAACAAGCGGGCCACAAGTGACTTGTCTAGAGTGGAATAAATCTGTTGCTCTTTGAAAAGATTTCTTCTGAAGGCGTGTCTCATTGAACTTCAAAAAATAGCAAACCTCCGATCGCCCATCGGCTTTAGCAATACCTGATCATCTATCCCGGAGTTCGCCGGGTAGATTCGACATTCAATTAGGCTTTCGCTAGTCGGACATCATACCAAGTTTTTCTCAACATGTCAACCAAATCTCCTGAGTCTGTGATCAGCGATCGGACAGAAGATATGGCATTCTCAAAACGAGACATCCCGAGAAAAAGATCAAAAGTTTCTCGAGCCTGTGACGCTTGTCGTCGCAAGAAAATCAGGTGTAATGCGGAATATCTGTCAACCCTACTGCGAGTTACAAAGCTTTGCACTAACTGTACGAAAACTGGCGAGGAATGTTTGTTTTCTCGCGTGCCCATGAAGCGGGGGCCTTCAAAGGGTTATATTCGTGATCTAGTGGACCACATGGATAGTCTGGAAAAGCGCCATGGGATGGACAGTGCAGAAGACTCCTCAAACTGTAGACCAAGGCTGAAACTGGTGGATCTTGCAGGTTCAAATGTTTTCACTCGACAGGGTTCTACAGCGGACTCGGTCCACACCTACCCACCCTCCAGTGCTTCCCAAAATCTTCTAAAACCGCAATTCAGCCATCTTCCAGCATTTTCACCTGCACCTCAAATGACGCAGCCCATCATACTACCTCCGCTTGTAGGTGTACAGCCTCTGACGCAGCCTGTGAAATTGTCATTGCCAATCCCAAAGTACTCCGTTACTGTGAGTCCGCAAACTAACGGCGCCCCCATTCCCAACCTACCGAACGCCATTCACAACACCAACCCTGGCGAAAACCCAAATCACCGTATCCAAGGACCATTGTGGAAAGTGCCTTATGAAATGCCTGTTTCTGGCACACCGCGTTCTCTCGCCTCTTCTCCGAGCGGATCCAACATTGGCAGTTTTGATAGCAGAAGGTCATCTATCGATTCTGTGACTTCGACCCCGACATCGCGATCGACTTCAAGACCTCCATCATTTCAAGCTGGGTCGTATTTTTCGGAGGTGGAAGATACGGACTCTGGTCGGTCAGAGGCTCCCTCCCGCCGCAACTCGATTAGCTCAATGCTGCTGTTGAATGGAAGAGCCGCTAATACTCCAAATATTTCGCAGTCAGAACTAAACTTCCCGCAAGTTCAGCATGCGAAAACATCAAAAAATGAGCATAGTTCTCAATTGCTTTTACCCCCACATGCTCAATTCTTTTCTTATCCACTGCAGCCACCACTGCAGCAAGGAGCCCTGAACTTTAAATCACCTACTTTTCCCATTCAGGCTCAACCCAATTCCAACCCATACCTACCCTCTTCCTCGACGCCAATAAACGCGTGCAAAGCAACTGGATATTTAGACTATAACCTCAAGGAATATTATCGAGGTGTCCATTCTGCTTTCCCCATCCTTCTCTCTGATGGGTCAGAATACCTTAAAATCATCACCGAATTGCAAAACTCTTCCTTAACACATTCCCAAATCATACAATTTTTCTCACTCGCCTTGGACAATCTTGTTCACCATCAGCTGATACCCTTTGATGCAGTGAGGAGTCTGCTTCTTCATTTCACCAGCATATATCCATTTGATTCTTCTGATATTCCTTGCAGAAATGAGGTTATTCATTTGATGTTCGCTGGCTTGCTTTTGATCAATTTAACGATCTTGTTGCGTGGCGATTCTTGTCCTACAGGGATTTCTCTTGCTCATGGCGCATTCACTGATTTCAAGGTTTTACAAACGTTTAAACATTTATCGCCATCCCGAATCCAAGAGCTTCATCGAGATGATATTCAATTGTATTTACCACGTTTGTATTTGTGCTTGCGAATCATCGATGATTGTCATGCGTTGGCTTGGGGCACCCAGTCTCAAGTCCCTAAATACTCAAATTTCTTGCTTGCGTCATTGACTCCCACCTTTCCTCAGAAGCAATTTAATTTACAGTTCTTGGAAAATGTGGAGCTTGGAAACTTGTTCGGAATGTTGGAGGACATGAAATGCGAAGAGATGTTCTTTGAGAGGCCTCGAAGCAAGAAAAGCCCAAGTGTGTCTTCTTTGGGAGAAAGATTTTCAAATTCAAGCTCAGCCCTGATACTCTTTTCTTTGCAAAAGGATAAGTACGAACTTTTTGATTTTGCCTCTGAGATTTGCAGTTTTTTCGAGAATCATCTGAGAATTGATTATGAAGACGAATATACTAAGGATCACATACAAGATTACCAGCTTAAGACTAGCAGATTGGTGAAAAAATTATCTCAGTCTATCTTGAACTTCGCCAGACACGTATCCAATAATGAATCACAACTGTCATCGCATGGTGAGATTGATCAAATCAGTCCTTTCTTCAACATAAGCTTCGGCCAATCTTTCAGACTAATCAAGATTAGCAAGGAATTCTTGGAATCTCTAGTCGAGAATGCTGGTGACAACGAAATCATAAGCAGATGTATAAAGATCATCAAGGACTTGTCTCATGCCACCACGTTATTGAGCACCAAACTCAATATCAGTTCGACAGGTAATGAATCTGTATCTTCAGTTCATCTGGTAGCATGTGGACCTGGAGTGATGACGGCTCAAATTATTTCCAGAAAGCTTGAGATATACGACCTCACATTTCGAAATACTATTAGCATTCAGCTTAATAAAGCTGATAAAAAAAGTATTGAGACTTGGAGAGATGATTTTTTGAAGACATCGAAGTCACTAGTTTACTCTGAAGACATGGATGGGTGGCTATGAGATTAAAGATGCAGATTTAACAAACCACTATTGAACATACTTTAACTTAGTTCACTTCACACAAGGCTGACCCCATTTTACGACAAAATAAATGACTCAATTTTTTGCGTCCTATCTGTAAATTACAAGGCCATTCAACTCACGCCAAATTAGTCTATCTTAATTTGTGAGTAAATTTTTCTAACGAAAAACAAATTACTCAAAAATCCAACAGCTCCGCAAACCAAAAAGACCAAGAACGATATCACACCCGAATATCCCACAAATAATACTAAAGATGTGAAATTGGCAAATGCCTCGTCGCCAATGAAGAACAAAGAATGCACGAAGACATACAAAGAACATCCACCACCGACAAAAATAGATTTCCATTGCCATTTGTAGTTCTCACTACACAACGTATAGTAAATGGACAAGACAGAGATCAACCCCGTCGTCAAAACCATCAAAACAAAACAGAAAAACAAGAACCCAAACATGTAGTAAATGCGGTTGAACCAGAGCGACGAATAAATAAAATACAACTCAACGGCAATAGATCCGAAAGGAAAAAGACCACACATAATCATTGCTGGGACAGTTCTCAAATACCAATGTTGTGGGGGGATCTGTCTTGGGATTTGATTTGTTCTCACTGGAACCGACAATGTAGAGCGTTTTGATTGCCAAATAGATCCGACGACAGACAAGGGAAGGGAAATCAAGAACCAGATCACAATAATTGCAGCCATGGTTCCCACTGGAATAGCACCCGATGAGTTGACATGTATCAAGAAAAAGTTCAAGAATGCAAAGACACCGAAGAGAATTCCTGGTACAACGGTAGGAGTCAAGATTAAGTTAAGCTTCCAATTCTCGCCACCGAAGAATCTGTAGATATATCCACTGACATATGATGAGATGATACCAAAAAAGATGAACAAGATGAACATGAATGTCGATAATGCACCTCTGTTCGAGGGGGATAAGAGACCGAATAATGCGAAAACAATCGTGACAAGAATCATGCAGAAAATCTGGGTACCAGATCCCACTAAGACTGATAAAAGCATCCTATTGGATGGGGATCTGAAGACATCGCCGTACGCCAATTTCCAACCACTCTCGTAGGCAACATCATCATCCAAATTGATTTCATTGTACTTGATGATGTCATTCTTCAAAGTTGATACCAAAATATGAGCCATGATTATGGCCAAAATCACAACAACTACCGAGAAATTAATCAAAGAGACCCATTGGATTTTTGGGTCGTATACATGCAAGTACTTGTCCCATCTCGTAGCCCAAGCGGTCTCAGACTCAACAAACTTGACCGAGTATGTAAACAACACATTGC
The DNA here is from genome assembly GCF_001664035.1 of Metschnikowia bicuspidata var. bicuspidata NRRL YB-4993. Lineage (NCBI taxonomy): Eukaryota > Fungi > Ascomycota > Pichiomycetes > Serinales > Metschnikowiaceae > Metschnikowia > Metschnikowia bicuspidata. Next base: position 261,998 of record NW_017387738.1, on the reverse strand, counting down.
TATCCTTCACATTCGACAAAGTCACAGGAGGCAAATCAGCGTCACACAACTGTTCGGGGCTTGCTTTGGATTCATCGATTCCATTTCTATCAAGAGAGGCGGCTTCCACAACTACTCCAACGACTCTGAAGTTATTTTCATTTCTCTTGTGATACTCGATGTGAATGATGTAGTGATTGTGTAAATGGGGCTGTTCTTCGTCATCAACACTTCCGATGGGGAAGCCAGGACTGTAAAAATCGGTGTTTGTTCTTCTTTCGGTAACGTGTCTAGCCGCGGGTAAGCCATCAACAATCCAATTATGGGAATATCCAGCACGAATGTTTCTATTCACAAAAACTGAATCCACTTTGGAATAAGGAGACAGGCAAAGAGCTTGGCAATTGACCTCTTTCAACATGTTAATCTCAAATGGAGAGTCAAAAATACGATCACCAAAGATAATGGCACCCAAAGACTCCAGTTGCTTTTTAGGACCATCCTTGGGTTTACAAAACTTGAACTTTGGGTAATAGTAGTCGTAAGAATAAACTGTGACCTTGGACTTTCCCTTCGATTTGAAACTGGCCATATGATTCGAGGAGGGGGTCAAATGGTTTACGAATAATTTGATGGAATCACCTTCGGCGTAGTTTGTTGGAGCTACACCAGGCAAATAAAATGCCGAGACCAAGCCCGTCCATAACAAGAGGCTCAGAATCAATGTCCAAATATAGGTCTTCATTGGGCCCAAAACGACTTCTTTCGAAAGGAGGAAAAAATAACACGGTTCTTCCACGATTTAGACGTGACACGCTAGAAAAAAAACCAGCACAGGGATGTACAGGATCAGTGATATTCGAGGGATTTGCATTCTGCGTAGAATACTCGGGCGTTCGCCAATCATACGAGTAACTCCGCCGTCGATAATACCTGTAAAAGAAGTTATACACCGGAGTACCTGTAGTTGCAAAAAATTATTGCATAATCGAGCTTCAATTGTAAAAGCGGTTTTTTCTGAGCTTATCTGTTACTGCTCTTATCTCCTTCAAACGGTGCATGGCGTTCTGCGCATCCACCATATAACTTGGCCTTTGACGCGAAACATCGCACTCCAATCCTAAACGGGCACACGCTCCACATGGATCACCATCTTCAGGACAAGCTTTATGACGTAGCCGACATGTCCAGCATCCCTGTTTAGACCTTCGCTGTCGCTTCTCTTTTTTAACCTTTTCCCTTCGTATAAATGTTGACCCCTTGGTTTTTTTCTTGCATGTTGTTTGTTTTTCTTTTTTAAGAAATTCTTTTGAACTGGGACGTGTGGCCTGACACTGAAATACCAGCATTGGTGACGAAGGCCCCAAAAGTTGGCACACCGAAACTTCCCTAGAAAAGACGCTATGAACCCAAGCTTGCTGTTCCATGTATTCTTCGTGGCCCTTCTTTTTTTGGGCGTGGCGTTGTGTTTTTTGTGGGTGAGTTGTTTTCCTATTATCTCGGAAATTTCGGCCATGTGCTCAATGGTACATTATTGTCGGGCTCTGAGGTAAGAAAAGAG
>NW_017387738.1:156028-260319 GCF_001664035.1 Metschnikowia bicuspidata var. bicuspidata NRRL YB-4993 | reverse complement strand
GAAACATCGCACTCCAATCCTAAACGGGCACACGCTCCACATGGATCACCATCTTCAGGACAAGCTTTATGACGTAGCCGACATGTCCAGCATCCCTGTTTAGACCTTCGCTGTCGCTTCTCTTTTTTAACCTTTTCCCTTCGTATAAATGTTGACCCCTTGGTTTTTTTCTTGCATGTTGTTTGTTTTTCTTTTTTAAGAAATTCTTTTGAACTGGGACGTGTGGCCTGACACTGAAATACCAGCATTGGTGACGAAGGCCCCAAAAGTTGGCACACCGAAACTTCCCTAGAAAAGACGCTATGAACCCAAGCTTGCTGTTCCATGTATTCTTCGTGGCCCTTCTTTTTTTTGGGCGTGGCGTTGTGTTTTTTGTGGGTGAGTTGTTTTCCTATTATCTCGGAAATTTCGGCCATGTGCTCAATGGTACATTATTGTCGGGCTCTGAGGTAAGAAAAGAGTTATCAATGGCAACATCAAGGTCACTCAGTAAATTTACACGCTCTTTCATCCGGGTTAGATGCTTGTTATCTCTAGCTAAATTGCATATATTTGCTAGCAGCTCAAGGTGAATGTGAAAAGATGCAGAAAAAGAGATGTTTATCTAAGAACAAATTTATTCTCACTTTTGCAGCCCATTACACAATTTTTGCGGAAAGATTCAAACAAAAGTTATTTACAAGAATTGAACAACCAAAATTGCATTGACGAATTGAATAACGTGGTTTGACATAAGGCCCTTTCCCTTAATAAATAGATACTTTCTAATCTCTGGGCAATTGTCTTTATTTAGTACATGTTAGGGTTCATACACATATCTTGAGCGACGCTCATGAGCCGCGAGTGCATTTCTGCCCGCATGCAAGGTCCCGCTAGAAATTGCTCGAATATATCGCATCAACGCCTTGTCCTTGAAGAAATCAGCAACTCGAAAATATACATGCACCAATGAATGGACCGCGTAGCTCCTGATTATTCATCTTTCAACTCTTTAATGGATGCGGGTTATTCTTCCTGCCGCGCACTGGCGTAACTGAGGACCCAATTGAGATTGACTAGAAGGTATCTACAAGAATCAGTCCATTGGCCATTTGATGTCACTCTGATACTTTTACCTCCTAAAGTACCATTTTTCAGCGAAGCTTTATATGGAAGGGAAAGCTCGTTGTCAGTATTCATGAGCTGGGCTTCGAACTGAGCGATGATATCTAGAAGTGCCATCATTGACACATCAAGCTTGTTGAAATTAAAGAGCTTTCCCAACGTGAACTCGTTTGAAGAATACAACTGTAAAAATGAGGCTGTATTCGGGTTGAATTCTGGCTCTGATTGACTTTTTTGCTGCTTCAAAATGTATGACTTCGATCCCATTGGTACGAGCTTGTATTGCTCGAGTATAATACCTAATCGTTCTTTTAAAAATTTGAGCATCCGAACTATTTGGCCGAGAGCGACATTACACTCAGGCCATGGAACTTTGTACCCAAGCCGGAATCCATTTATCAAACCGTAGTCTCCCTCGAACAGAATATCAAATAATTCTTTATAGATGTTGATCTTTCGAAGCTCATCCAAGTGATTGAGATGTTTTTGATATAGAGCCTTTGCTTGATCTAGCTTGGTCTGTTTCTCCTGAAGATTCAAGTTAAGTGTGTTTTTCAATCGAAATAATTCATCCAACTGAACTTTTCCAGAAATTTCCAGTTTCGTATTAAGGGAATCTAGCTGCTGATTGAGCTCATGGTGTCGTGCTTCCAACGATTCCAACTCACTAAGTCTATCCTGCTCCATAAGCTCTAGCCTCTTCAAGTCACTGGCTGCAGTATTCAATTGATCACCCAAGCTCTCTTCCATATCCACAGAGTCAGATTCACGATCTTTAAGCTTTTTAAGAAAAGATCTATAGTATTCTTTTTCTTTCTGACTCTGATCAAATTTGAGTTTATAGTTTTCTGTCAAGAGGTCGGAACACTCAGAGCACATTGGGTGACCAACATCTTGATTGGCCAGAAGAATCTCGAAGACCTGGTTCAACGTTTTGATTTTGGAAAAATCAGGTAGCTGTTCTCCTACATTGTCACAGGGTCTGAAATCGTCGTCCTGATATTTAGTATCGACATCCTCAGAATCAGAGATGTACACAAAAGACTGGCCTAGTTCTCCTGGCTTGACGGGCTCTAGGCTTTTATAGTCTTCAGAAATTGAAGCCTTATCGTCTCCATACATAAGAGCCTGGCGGTACTTTTCTATTCTATCTGGGTGAATGAATTTGGTAGGTTGGACAGAAGTGCGCAATGAGGGCGTGGGAACCTTAGATACTAGAAGTTTTGCCTGGGATTTCGACATGCTTTCAAATGAAGCGTCAAGCTTAATCTCCGTTTGGCATTTTTGACACCGGAATGCCATATTTAGTACTCAGTTCTGCAGTTCTTTTGTTGAGTGACTGAACAAGTGTGCCAATGGTTCTCCACAATCAATATACTGCATATATCCATCATACGCAGAACAGCTTCGTCTGCGGTTCCAAGCCATCCAGATAACGCAGGTCTCTCCTTTAGCTCCAATATTCATCAAAAAGAAATGGAACAAAAGAAATTTCTTAGCCTTTGAAAAGAAAGTTGATAAGATGCTTTTTAAATAAGTGTAATTTTTCCAAAAAGATGCCCTTTCTTTTAAGTATTGTTGTTTAAAAAGTGCTGCATAGATGATATTAAGGTAAGTGGGTCCATCAAACTGGAGACTAAAATTGGAGAACGTATAATTGAATAAATCAGATGAATTGTGAATGAAAAATAGAACACAGAATATCTTGAAGACCAAGCTGATGTGCTGTCCACATTTTCAAATTAAATTAACTATCACGGGGATTGAAATCTTCAGCCAGCTCTCAAATAGGGGACTATTGTCAAAATCGGGTCCGAACTCTTTAATAAATCGCGACCTAGACTGCAAGTCTTAAAATGAATCTGTTATTTGTAATAGCTCTTACTTTATTGTATACTGACATAGACCTCTAGCAGTGGCCGATCTTACTAGAGCGGCTGCAGTGGCTGTTAGAGCTATTTGTTTTTTTCAAATTCACCTTGATTTTTATGGCAATTTGTTTTGGTAGATTCATCTGATTAAAGGAGCAAAACTATATAACTAATATATATAAAAAACCTTTAACCAGCTGCCAGTTACGTACCAAGTGTCTTAGCTCGGCCCGTCCTCTTCCGTTAGTCACGGCCTGGACGGTCATCATGGCCCGTATCTGTTTACGTATTGGGTATTACGTCATCGGCTCCTAAGTAGGTCTCCTGTCGTAGTAGTAGCTTCAACTCAGATGGTTGTAGCGGACTTAAGGAGCCCACTTCCTGCGACTCTCCACGCCTTCTGGTGTAGACCTTGAAGATCGTGGTGACGAACAATTTAATTTTGTTAAGTTCTCCAATGAGCTGTCGGTTGGGGCCACATTGAGATCAAGCTCATGGGCTTGGTAAATTTTAGCTCTTGCCACCAGTATTTGGATGTTTCGCAGTTGTTGTAGATATGGCTTAGGAAAGCATCGGTGGCGTCTCCGTTGTTGTAGATTTGTTCTGTGCAAAGATGGCATTGAAAATCTGCCGTGTCGCTCGGGAGGGTTCTGCGCGGGACATATGATCCGTAAATAAAGTGATGGATGGACGAAAGATCTTATCGCTTTATCCATTCTGCCTTATACAAGGCTTTCCAAAAGTGTTTCCACTTTTTAATCGGACGGACCGCGGGACATAAGCGAACAAAGCGTTGTGGCATTATCGGGAGTTGCTTTTCTTGCTTTTTGCGACTCAAGAATTTGAACGTCTCCTTACCAATGGCTTTTTTCTCTGCTTTGTCGAGGCATGGAGTTTTTGCTAGCATTTGTTTGATCTGCTCTTGATTGTACTTTGAGCTTTCGCCTGGTATCAGTATGGTCCTTGTCCTAGAAACCACTTCTTTCTACGCTTCGATATAGGCGACTTCGTTTTTCGTGAAGGTCCACTCCAAGTGTGTGAAGAATTGACCCGTTTTGTCAAGCAAGAAGTTATACCATTCGGAGGTGGCTATATGTCTTAGCCTGGCTTGTTCTTTTTTTTTGTTCGTCGTTCGATACGATTTTGTTCATGTGGTGAAGCATTCGTATTCTAAGGTACTGATTGTACCAGCTATCGTTGTTTTGGAGGGTATCCGTCAACACCATTGCCCGATGCCCTTTAAGTTGGGTCAGTAGTTCGATAAGGCCGTAGCCTCCGTTGCGAGGTCTTTATTCCCTGCATACACCGCGGATTGGTTGAAGATACCTTAAGTGTGAAGACCAATAGTGTATGATTATCACGAGATTCTTATAACAGAGTGGGTTAAATTGTTGCTGTGTAAGCTTGAAAATATAGTTACATCTGTACCCTTAAGCATCATCGGAGGCAACTTGTCCGAGCGGTTAAGGAGAAAGATTAGAAATCTTTTGGGCTTTGCCCGCGCAGGTTCGAATCCTGCAGTTGTCGTTTCTTTAATATTTTTGGAGATAAGCCAAAATGCTGATACACACATGTATCAAGGCTCTTGAATACCCCCAAATCAATACTCGATAAAGTGTCTTTGTCAACACGATCTTCAAGGTACATGCTCAAAGACGTGGCGAGTCAAACTGTAGCGAGCTTCTCAAGTCCTCCTCAATGATCTGGGTTGAGGCGACTACTACAGTAGACTTTTTATTCTAGAATTCGAAGTGATGTGAACGGATGCGTACAAAGCGGATCATGCAGGCCATGATTAACGAAAGAGAACGGGTTGTGTTTCGACACTAGGTACGTATCTGAGAGCTTATTGAAGGTTTACTGTATATTATTGTAAGTCTTATTCCTTCAATCGGATGAATGTACCAAAAAAAAAAGAACCTAGGGCACGAATGTTGACCCAGTTTTCTGAATGTTAAATCTCTTGATTCCCGGGAGAGATTATTGTGGATAACAAGAAACAAAAACTCAAAATTCAAATAGCCCTTCATGTTTCCGTATTTATTGAAAAGTTTTTATCATAGTTTAGCTTGTCCGTGTCTTCTGGTGCTATCCAGATTGATATATTACTATCATCTTTGGCCGTGTAATTACCCTCCACATTAGTAAAATCACACCAATAGAATGAATTGCACCCTTTATTTTGGTAAACATTTTCACACAGCCAGAAATATTTACCTCTATTGACGAGAGACTTATGCGAACGTCGTAATACCATTTTTGTGTCACACTTACATCTTGGCAGGTTTTCGATCAAGAATGTTGTATAACACCTGGCAGTGATTCCAAATCGTGTTGTGCCAAGCACTGGATGTACATCGATGGCCTTCAGCATGGGGCTCACACAGTGCTTAAATTCCTCTTGGCATCCTGGTCTCATAATGAAAAGACTATTGTGCGGAAGAGGTATCTGGTATATGGGGGCACGCTCTTTGTATGTGTTCCGTAACCGAAACATTCTTGTAGTGCCCAAGGATATCGATGCAACGTAATTATGAGGGCCGATATGGGAAAGGCGATCGGAGTGCCAATCCATATTGTTCTGGAGTTTCTCATAGCAATTAACCACTGAGAAATCATTTGTCCAGGGTTCATTCAGCTGCCATTTGAGCCTCTGAGACTGTGGTATTACTTTTTCGTTCAAAAAGGTTTCAACGCACTCTGATACCTCTTCCATACTCTTGGAGTAAGGAAATGGTTTCGGCATTTTGAGACCATTGAATACCAACTGAGAATATGGAGCAGCTGGCCGAGCAAAAACACCCGTAGAACTGTTCAGTTCACATTGATTTCCAAACAAATGAAACTTGTTACTGCGGAAAGCCTCCTGTTTTTCTACGAGATCGTGCACAAGTCGATTGCTGATTGATTCTGGAAGAAAATTCAAGTGAAGAGACGCGTAAGGAGAAAGATGTTCATCAACATCCAGAGGCGTATTGAGCGTGATGATTGGCAGGACATTTCTTACGTTCTGCCGATCTCCTGAATGTGCAGCAGGAGCAGTTTTTGGGCTGTGAGAGGTGGCGTCACTTTCAAAAACATTTTTGGAATTGGGCTTTGGCCTCTTCTGGGTGAATTTAGTGAGTGCAGCTTGGGCAGAACTCTGTCTCTTTTTCGGCCTCGGTTTGCCATCAATCAATGAACGCGTCGCGTCAAGATCCCCGTCGCAGTTTGTGAGGAAATCTTTCAAAATTTCTTGTGCTACTGCTGGGTAATATAGCCGAAGAAGCAGAAGTTTGTCTTCGAATAGATCATCCATAGAAAATAAACGATTATTTGGAAGTACTTGACTGTAGTGCATTGGCGGCGCGATGCAACTTGCAAGCAGAAAATAGGTATCGCATGCAAGAGTGCATGAGACGACATGGTATCGGCGATCGTGAGGCGGAACACTAACATTCACAAAGATGAACTGGAAGCACTATTTGAAAGGACTGTCTGTTAGTGTATACTATTTCAATATCGAAATAATAGTAATACCATAGGACCATACAAGTGTTTTCGTTGACAAATAGAGGAAAGACCATACAAACTTTATGGCAAAACACGGAACGTCAAGAATAACGCCGTCGACCGTTTTAGGGGCACGCCGTGCTTTAGGTTTCTTTCAAAAACAAAGCCCAGTAGGGACAAAAGCGATAACCTGTGATTTTAGGGCTTCATGATTATAAGACTTTATCAATCTCCTTATCTCAGGGTAAAATTCCCCAATTATTAGTTCTTTTGTTTATTTCGACCACATGAGCCCCACATCTGACCAAAAAATTTGATTTTGGAACTATGAAGTTGCTGAATGCATTTTAAACAGCTCCTTTCTCAATCTTACAATTATTTAATTGCTTGATTTTGAACGCGAATTGAAATTTTCTCGCGGATAAACCCACACTTCTGCACAACACTAATTTGCACCCGTTTTGCACTTCGGAAATATCAACAATTTTGTTCAATGGATTCTTTCAAAAATAACAAAAAAATTTCGACGGAGCTGGCCAGACTCAATGCTGCAAACCTCCAGTCAACAGATTCGAGGCGAGCTCATGAATTTTTAAAGGGTACATGTTCAATAGAAATCACTAAAAGTTTACAAAGTCATGGGGCTGACTGCAATGAATATGAAAGAGGCATCAATAAATTATGCGAGATGCCCGAAATGCGGACGGTGTCAGATTGGTATACCAGACTGTCTGTGGCAATTGAAGATGATTTTCTGGATCACACTTCATTAGACAGTGCTCAATTTCGAGAGTCAATCCCTCTCGCCGTTTTGGCTTCCTTGCAGAGCCAAGAATCAGACGAGCTGCTTCCACAAAATCAAAGAAAGGAAGCGTTTTTACATACGGAGAGCGGAAATTTTCATCAGTTAGAATCACCTAAATTGCCCTTTCCGCAAAATTCAATGGACTTACCCTCAAATCCCCAAATGGAAAATGTCCAGTCACAAATCTCAGATCGAATGAGCTCAAGGGCTTGCACTGAAAACGAAGATAAGGGAGAAAGCTTGCGAAAGATTAGTGCACTCTCACCCACCAAGTTTTGGATTGTGATTCTTTGCTTGTCTCTAGTAATATCTCTATACTTCGCCATTTTTGGATCTCCAATTTCTTTTCGTAACTTTTTCAATTCTTTAACAGACGAGAGAAAAAAAGAGCTTTCGAACGAATTAAGGTTAAAGTTGGTGTCAACTTCCGAGTCTCAGCTCAGTCTACTCAATACCCCAAAAAAACGCAAGTATTTAATGGGGATTAATTATTCTCCGAAAGGAGCCTACGAGCCTTTCTGTCTGTTTTCCAAAGAAGATGCAATTCGAGATCTTTCTTTGATTTCCACCGTAACACTGAAGATTCGGACATATGGCACTCAATGCAATCAGATGGAACACCTCTTGAAAGCCATTGATATACTTAGGCTTGATATGAAGATATCAATGGGGATATGGCTCAGTAATGATGAGATCAGGAACAAAGAACAGGTCGATAAGGCAAAAGAAATTCTACTCAATTCGGATACGACAATTATACAATCAATCTACATTGGAAATGAGGCGCTTCGTCGAGGGGACATCAGTGAGATAGCCATGATTTCATACATTAAAGACGTGAAATCATACTTGGATGAAAAGAAAATCCATATCCCAGTTGGTATATCTGAGTTTCCTTCATCGGTGACTCAAAATTTAGTCGACTCTTGTGATATAGTGGGATTTACAATCCAACCTTTCTTAGCAGGAATCCAATCTACAGAATCTGCGAAATGGAGCATGAATCGCTTCAATGCATTAAAAACACAATTTTACAACGGAAAGACTCATTTTGCAATCACTGAAATTGGTTGGCCATATCAAGGTGGCGAGTTTAAACGGGCTAAGGCGTCGCCTTCAGACCATAAAACTTTTATGCACTCATGGATTTCAAACAGTGCAAAAAGCCCTACAGAAGATTGGTTTTACTATGAGGCGTTTAACGAGCCATGGAAAATTCGGTTTAATAAAGAACCAGATACCTGGGAGGCTGAGTGGGGTCTTTTTGATGATCAGAAGAGGCCCCGGTCAGATGTTCAATTTGTTGATGGAGATCAAAGGTGATATATCTTATATAAGAGCCAAAGATAAAACCAAGAAAAAGACCCAAAGGACACAGTAGTGTTTGCAATGGTCCACAAATCAGGATACTGCATCGGGGGTGTGATAACGAAATCTAAGACGTGGACAGCGAACACTGCCATGTACGACAATATAATCACAAACTTTAAGGCCTGGCTTTGCAGATTAGGCATTAGTAAGGATTTCCAATTTTTCCGCAGAAACCCCCCAAGTAGCCAATTAACAAGGAGAGTGCACACTAAATATTGAAGAACTAGTCCGTCTTTTTTCAAAAGTGGATAGAGACTGAACGCCGCAATGTTGTTAATCCACTGAATGACAGAGATGCATGAGGAATTATCGGTGAGAAGCAATAAAGTCGATGGAATTAAGGGAACCAAGACTGTTTTCTCGTGCACCTGGAACAGAAAGAGGAAGAAAGCCCACGCAGTGGCACTGAACCCATAAATCGCCAACTCTGGTGGGGGATACAGTCTTCTTATGTTCTTCCAAAATATCATAGCACAAGGGGGAAAAATAGCCGTTAAGGTCAAAATAAGAGAGATCGCTTTGAGTTCACCTCCATTAAATATGGTGGCATATTTTATCAATATGTTGGAAGTACACCAGAAGTTAGCAACCTTGTCTTCAAAGAGACCTCTTTCAAAAGGAAACATTCGTTTTAAGATCTGCAATACTTGCTCCGCAGCTTCAGTTCCAGAACGAGCTGCAATCAAAAAAGGGAAAAGAATGACAGTGATTGTCACAACGACTGTAACACTAACAACAAATAGCTTTCCAAACTGGAAGGTTGCTATCGTCGATGAAATTGTTTTCTTGCAAGTAAAGAGCCTGGAAAGAATAAAGACAAAGATAAAAGGACTGTAGTATAGCGCCATCTGCTTGAACAAGATCGAGCAAATGAACCACACAGATGCTAAAACTAGGTTCCCCTTTAAGAGCTCAATCACAGAGAATAAAAAAAGCCCCAACATCACGGAGTTGTACTGAAAATGTCCATTGTCGATTAGGATTAAGCAAGGTTGACAGAAGATCAAAGCAAGAACGACAATTTGATGAATTCGACTCAAATTTTCTTTTCGGCCCCCCAAGTACGAGGTGAGTTGCATGACAGCAGGTACATAGAACACCAATTCACTGAGCAAACAAGAAAGCCTCATAAAAGTCTTAAGCAGGACGCTTTCATTTCCCCTAGAAAGCCCCAAAACGAACCATTCTGGATTGAGAAAGGAGCCAATTTTTCCGAAAGCCCACAGATGATAGGCAGTAAGAGGTGGATAGTCAAGACCCCAATATCGCAAATCGAAGAAATACCAAGAAGTAAGCGGGATATGTATAGTCAATTCCATCCAATGACGCTGGGCCTCAAAATCCCCATTGATTGGCAATTCACCTTGCCCTGAAAACAGCCCTAGTCCGACAGATGCCTTCAAAAGTACAATACTTAAAATTAAAATGTATCGTGCAACCCATTGGTCCTGTGGTCTCTCGAAAACCTGCAAGAGATCATAAAGGGGTGAGCCCGTGAACGGATTTGGCTTCTTTACCGATGAGGAAAGATCTTTCTTCGACCCGGTACCCTGCTGTTCTGATGGCCCGGATCGAAGATAATTTGAATTTTTGTGTTTTTTCTGCAGATGCCTAACCATCGATTAACGGATTGCAAAGGATAAAGACGTGGCAGTGTCGATGAATATTCGAGATGCACGCTCACGTGACCTTTATGAAATATCCTTGAAGCAATTCGGAGATTCTTTGAAATGGAATAGGACGTTAGGGACATCTAATACCTTGATACGTTTCGAGAATAAAAGATTAAATACTTTGACATCTGATAGTCTCCTTTTTTTTCGGTATTTGATTATGTCTGTCACCTAGGGAGTACTATTCGATGACATTGAATTTTGTGGGGCCGTTTTATGATTGTTTTTTTTATATTCATATGATTAACGGGAAAAAAAATACAACTAATATATAGGCAGATCCTTCAAGAAGCTCCCAGCTACGTACCAAGTGTCGAAACTCGGTCTGTCTCAATTCGCTAATCACAGCCTGGACGGTCATCTTGACCCGTATCTGTTTACATATTGGATATTACGTCATCGACTCCTAGGATAGGTCTCCTGTAGTAGTTGCTTCAACTCAGATGGTTGTAGCGGACTTAAGGAGCCCACTTCCTGCGACTCGCCACGCCTTTGAGTGTAGACCTTGAAAATCGTGGTGACGAACCAATTTAATTTTGTTAAGTTCTCCGAAAAGTTTTCCGCAGGAGTCAAGACAAGGCGCGTGATGAAGACTTTAAACACAACATTTTTTCTGAACTAGATGAAAATACTGCAAATCATCAATAATTTGAGTAAAAGTGCTGCGAAGTAATATGCAAAATCCTCTAATGTTAACTCAGTATAAATCAGGTACGGAATCTCCGCATCAAAGGCAACTTGTCCGAGCGGTTAAGGAGAAAGATTAGAAATCTTTTGGGCTTTGCCCGCGCAGGTTCGAATCCTGCAGTTGTCGTTATTTTTTTATCGTCAATTCGCTCAACGAAACCGTCATCCTGCGGCTTGCTTGCTTTAATTGAGCTACAGTCCCGAGACATACACGTGGATTCTTCTTCTAATTCGACTCAATCCAGAAATGGGAGTTTGCCTGGATTATAAACATTTGGCGAATCTGCTTCTCATAAGCTATACGAAAGGTATGCTTGATCTAGCCAAAACTAAGGGATCTAGACGCATTTACGTGAAGAGTCAAGCTGACTCACGAATTATTCGTTCAATTCAAAGAATATCTCACGACTTGAAACACTACGATATTTCGGAAAGTTTGGAAAAAGCACTTGATTTGATTGACTTGGATAAGATATATGCTGGCGTGTACCAGCGAGAAATGTCTTCTGTAAACACAGCATTGGGATACGAAGATCTTGTTGTGCTTGAAACGCTTAGATACTTCAAAGCAGATTTCTTTTCCTGGGTAAATAGACCTGCGTGCCCCAAATGCAAGAAAGATGGTGACAATATACAGCCCAAAGGCTCGGAGGCCCCACCTGAAATCAATCCAGATGAGATATCCGTGATAGAGGTATACACATGCATTGATTGTAACCAAAGAGTAGAATTTCCAAGAATCAACAACCCTGCAAGGTTGTTGGAAACGCGGCGTGGACGATGTGGGGAATGGGTGAACTGTTTCATGTTGATTTTGAAAGCTATCTTGGGCCCCGAAGTGCCAACCCGCTACATTTGGAATGCAGAGGATCATGTGTGGTGCGAGTATTACAGTCACAAAATGAAGAGATGGGTCCACTTAGACCCTTGCGAGGATGTGTTTGATGAGCCTTCACTTTATTCCAGAAACTGGGGCAAAAAAATGAGTTGGGTATTGGGTATAAGTCATGATTATGTCGTGGATCTAAGCGGGAAGTATGTCACCGAACGTGGGAAGACAATTCCGAAAAACACAGTTGCAAATGAGCAGGCAATAGCGAGATTTTTGGAATCATACAACGCACTATTGCTATCACAGAATTGGGATGCACTCCAGCTGCTTGATGCTAGTGTCGATGAAAAGTATTTAAAGTTGTACTATGAGACTCTTTTGCCACAGGCCAAAGAACGAAATGACAGCAAGGTAGCTCATTCCGAAAGTGAAAATTTACCCCAGGGACGGCAAACTGGTGATGCGCTGTGGACAGCAGCAAGAGGTGAGAACGGTTAGAATACCTGCCTTAGATCAATAGCTGATATCATATCTGTATTCCTTTTGAGTGGCGGAAAAGCTTGATTCCTACCCATGAAAATAGAGCCCACCACCACGCAATCACGTATACACACCAAAGACTTGTGACCACGTAGTCTATTCGTTCACACCATCGTTTGATTGAAACATAGAGCTCCAATGTTTCTTCATGTAATTTGAGCGGATGAATGACCCAAAGCCAGCACTTGAAGAGTGTGTTAACCGTGACAATAAATAACGTCCATGTTAGTGCTAAGAGGATATATCCGTACCTAGCCACATGTTTATTGTTGGCTATTTTCAGTTCATGTTCAGCACTGGTAAAATCTCGCAAGGCCCATATAGGAGGTAATGGCTTTTCTATTTCCATCGCGATGTTAAATTCTCGGAGATGCTGTCCTGAGATGAGGCTAAGACGAATAGATTAGGTGTTTCGTTCGCGCGAAAACCCAAACTAAGCTGGGACAATGTAGTTAAATTATAACCTATAAATATTTATTTGTATAAATTGAATTTAAACTCATGCATTCTGGATTATTCCAATTCTAAATTTTGTGACCCTAGTCGTTGATATTCACTTTGTATCCTCCAAGTAAGTGCGGAGCCACTTCCTGTAACCAGCTCAACTCAATTTTGGAACATGTTCTTCCGTAGGCCTTCGCAGTGTAAACATATTCGATAAACATTACTGCGTCCATATTCGATTTTCCGAAAAGATTCGAAGATGGATGGATACTGATAAGCTGTCCCGTAGAACATGTCCTGAAGGACCTATCTGGCATACCTATCGCCGTATTGAGTGCGAATCCTTTTAAAAATGCCTTGAGAATTTTATCCACATTCATCAGATGCAGAAGCTTATCAAAGTCGTCCTCATCTTCGGAATCATAGATTTCGCTTTTGAGCTGCATATGAAGGTTTTTCAATTGAGTCTCCCGTTCATGTTGATTCAATGAGTCATCTTGTTTTATGGTCGTTATCATGTAGTCGATCAACTGTTTTCTGACTTTCATAACATTTTTGAAGCCCTTGTAACTAAAAAACATTTCTTTGCACCAAAGCTTGAGTTCGACAGTGCTGTTTTGATCATCAAGTTTCTTGAAGTGGTCGAAATACTCTTTCAAAGAGATGAGGTCCCCCAGACGAATTCCTATTGGACAGTATTGTCTTCTCTTCATGTTCACTTCATCCCTCAACTCTCCATTTCCACCCACATTAAGGATAGTATTATCGACAGAGAGACACGAGACAATATCGATGACCTCTTGCAATACACCCATATCAAGGGCACTTATCAATACGGCAGAAAGTGCTGGAGGCAAGGGCAAAACAGCCATCTTGATACCAAGTGGCGTGACTACTCCAGAGCTGTTGAGGGCGCCAAGAGAGAATAGGGTGTTAAGCGCACTAAGAATACTTTCTCTTCCAGGGTGTTCAAGCCATGACCAGTTGAGAAGATCGTCTACCCCCATCTTTTTGAGAGTCAAAACAGGTAAAATGATATCATTTCTCAAAATCTCAGATTCTTGTTGTTTCGGAAGTTTGTTTAGGAACAACTTTTCAGAATAGAGCCTGAAGACTTTGCCAGCGCTTTCTCTTCCAGCTCTACCTGCCCTTTGCTTTGCAGAGGCTTGAGAAATCGGAGTTGTGAGTAATGAGGAGAGACCAAGCTGGTGCTTCCATACCTTCACTTTACGAAGACCAGAGTCAATAACGTATTTCACTCCACTGACAGTAATGGATGTTTCCGCTATGTTGGTAGCCAAAATAATCTTTCTCTTTCTTGGACCAAGCTTCTCAAAAATCTTCAGCTGTTTTCCCGGAGACAAAGCGGCATAGAGAGGCAATGCCACAATGAATGGAGCTTCCTTTGGGAGTTCAGGGGATAATGTGTTGAGAATGGACACACAATTATCAATCTCTTCTTGACCAGGTAAGAAGCATAAGACATCGCCTTCTTGCTCTGACATATTCAACTGAACCACAGTCTTAATCATCGTGTCAACAACATCCTCAGAAGATTCACTCAAGTAGTGTCTAGAAACTGGGTACATCTTACCCTCTATGTACAAAATGGGGGCATGGTCAAAGAACCGGCTGAAAAGATCAGCATTCAATGTGGCTGACATGACAATCACTTTCAAATCCTTCCGCTTCTTGTTCAACATGAGTTGTTTCAAGAATCCAAGAATCAAGTCCGTGAGAACCGTTCTTTCATGTGCTTCATCGATGACGATTGTCGAGTATTTAGATAGCGTGGGATCGAGCATCAATTCTCTGATGAGCATACCATCCGTCAAGTAGTTTAATTTTGTCTTGCTCGATGTGACATTAGAGAAACGAACTTGGTATCCAACGTCTTGGCCAATGGCACAGCCATATTCCTCACTCACTCTGGTCGCTAGAGATGCTGCGGCAACTCTACGAGGTTGAGTGACTGCAATTCTCTTTTTGTTGAGCGGCATAAGAAATTGTGGAATCTGAGTAGACTTACCGGAACCTGTTTCTCCGATGATCACAGTGACTTGGTTGCGAGTGACATAATCAAGAATTTTCTCTTTATGCTGGAAGATAGGCAACATTTTCCTGACTTCAAGAAGGTCGTGTGCCTTCTTTACCAAAGAACCCTTAGATAAGCTTTGAGAGATACGAAAAGCCCTTGCTTCATCGTCATCCTCGTCATCCTCGTCATTCTCTTCCCCGTCGAAAAAAACTGTTTTCTTTTTGGTTTTCTTTGTTTTTTGCAGCGAAGCGTGCTGTTTTATTTGTGGGACTGCTGGCAGCCTTTGGTGGCCTATTTTGAGGCCATCTTCTGAAGAATCCAGATGCTTGACAGAAGAAACCGCCAAGCCCTTGCCCGTTTCGTTCGAGTTTGATGTGGAAGACTGAAAATGAGTGGATTGAAGATTTTCGGCATCTGGGGCTTCAGGTACATTTTGAGCATCAGGCTGGACGTCTTTCCTCTCATCGCTTTCCGCAAATCTGGTCTTTTTATTTGTTCTATGAACACGGACGTCTGTAGCCACCGGATCGGGAAGAATTTCTGGCTGTGATTTTTTAGATCTCTTTCTCTTTCTTTTTTTTTGGCCTACGCCGTCATCGACGTGGTTTGCCGGATCATTGGACATTTCGGTGGTGATTTTCAAAATTGTCTGCGATGAGGCGCAGAATGTACTACAGCAGAGACTGGGCAGAGGTGGCGCGTGGATGATCGCGTATTGCTCATTATTCGAAGCTAACGATCGTCGACTAAAGAAACCCCGGCCAAGTGGGAAAAAAAACCGACTTTAAGGAGCTAACACAAAAACGGGTTGGCCGCAGAGGTGGCCGCAGATAATTGTTCGTTGGTTATGTCGATCTTATGAAGTCTTGGTTCCGCTCCTGGAATTCTGTTCTTGAGACCTCAGGGACCAAAGTGAACACGGTGCGACAAACCTCCATGCAATACATGGCTCTCACTCGCCAACTCCGTCGGACTGTTATCCTTGCATCTTTGAGAGGACCAACTTAATTGCGAGTTCCATAAAACGGTATTAAAAAAGTCTTCTTATCTCAATGAGTAGTAGTATTCGAAGATTTCCTCCCCTCTACCGCAGATGGGCCAGGTTCCAATCGACGGGCAAGGCACCTACTGCTGAAAGTCCACCAGACACCATTGCCATAGTCCCGCCCGTGCATTTCCTAACAAAGGCCGAATTCTTTCACGCAGAGTACCAACAATCGCTTCTTGGCTATTTGCAAAATAGAAACTTGGTGGAGTCAGTGACAAGTGACGATCTCTACAAGTTGACAGAGCCCGGAGCGTCCAAGTTAAAATTGTACTGTGGTGCCGACCCAACGGCAAAATCGCTCCACTTGGGAAACTTGCTACCTCTTATGGTTTTACTACATTTTCGCTTGAGAGGGCATGACATTTATGGGCTTGTGGGAGGTGCCACAGGTGCCGTTGGTGACCCCAGTGGACGCACAACAGAGAGATCTGAAATGGAAAACCAGGAGAGAATCGATAACGTGGAGGTCATACAAAGCCAGATGCAAAGATTCTTCGAGAACGGTGTGTTGTACGCGCAATCAAGAGAAATTCCCAATACTGAGTCCCAGTCGGATGTGGGCTCTTTCAACCCAGTCAATAACGCAGATTGGTGGGCATCTATTAAAATCCTAGATTTCTTAGCCACATACGGGAAACATATCCGTATCACACAAATGCTCGCAAGAGACTCAATTCTGTCCAGGCTCAGCTCTCAACAGGGTCTTGGATTTAACGAGTTTACTTATCAGATTTTGCAGGCGTATGACTTCTGGCATCTTTTTAAGACCAACGGGGTCAATGTCCAAGTGGGTGGAAACGACCAGTGGGGAAATATTACTGCGGGTACCGACTTGATTTCCCGCGTGCAAAAACATTTCAGTGACACTACTAAAAATTCCCAAGAAAAGCCCGCCTATGGAATGACCGTTCCTCTTTTGACAACCCCAAGTGGCCAAAAGTTTGGCAAGTCCGCCGGAAACGCGGTCTTCATCAGTGAATCTATGTCGTCTCCATTCCAGTTGTACCAATTCTTCATCAATTGTCAGGACGAAATGGTTGAAAAGTTGTTGAAAATGTTCACGCTCCTTCCCCTAGACTCAATCGAAAATGTTGTTATGGCAAAACATTTAGCTGACCCAGGTCTAAGAATCGCGCAAAGAGTGCTTGCAAGAGAGGTTGTTGATTTGATTCATGGTGTTGGTGTGGGGGATGAGATGGCGTATATTACGAGTTTTCTATTCCCAACTCCCGACCAGCCGTTCGACGATGAAATCTCTGCCAATAAACTTCTTCTGAAATTCAAGAAGTCTGGAATTTTGCTGCAAATCTCTCTTCTGTCTTTCAAGAATCAACATGAAATAAAAATGAGCACCCTCTTGTCCAAAATTTTGGGTAAGTCAAAGAGTGAAACCAAGAATTTAATCAGAGCTGGTGGAGTTTATTTGGGAATTGATAGAGACCAATTGGATGACCCCAACGATGTGGTTCTTTTCGACAAGGATAATCATTTGATCGACAGTAAATTACTTCTTGTAAGAGCCGGAAAACAGAAGTACTACTTGACTGAGATTTTGGAATGAAGCAATCACTGAATGCACATGTACATAGAATAATAAGCTAACCTATTGATTGAGTATCTTGACTACAGCATCGATGACCTGAGGAAAGACCTTACTGTTTGCGGCAATGACACCTTTGGACTGCAAGTATCTACCTTTTCCAAAGTCAAGCTTAGCCCCTGTAATGTCGCCCACCTGCCCACCGCTCTCATATAACAAGATGTTGCCTGCAGCGTGATCCCATATCTTCTCTCTGTACGTGTCGTTGATTGGCAAGCGTAAGTAAATATCAGCCTGACCTTTGGCCAAGACACAGTATTTTACTTGAGAGTCCAAGTTAATTGTTTGCTGCGCGACTGTTTTTTCATCGAATCCCAAAGCAGCCTTTATTTGGCTTTGGGTTGAGTGTGACGAGTGGCCCTTTTCAACACCTTCAAGCACCTTCAAGTCCACAGGAGACGTGCCTTGAGTCATGTTTATCTTTTCCTGGTCTGAAATCGGAACAAATTTGTCATTTTTGAAAAGTGGAGTGTAGAATGAGCCGAGCCCCTTCACTGCAGAAAACAAGCCTCCCTTCACGCCATGTTGCTCCTCATTGGAGATGATATTTTCAGCAAGATTTGGACATCCAATAACACCCAAAACAACTTCTCCATCTTCAACCAATGCAAGACAAACAGCAAACTGATCGCCTCTCAAGAAACCTTTGGTACCATCAATTGGATCCAAAGCCCAGAATCTGCCTTTGTTTCCACCCTCGTAGTTTCCTGCGTCAATACTATCGAAGATTTCGGGCAAATCTGACAATGAACCCATAATCTCTTTTGACGAGAGAGAGGAGTTTTGGGCGTCTTGAATAATCTCGAGGATCTTCGAGCTCAATGATTTGGCTTCTTCACTGTCCTCACGCAAAGAATCAGCATCTTCTTCCCCGACTATGTTATCGAGAGGAAAGTTTTTCTTGATAGCATGATTGATGATGGCTTGTGCGGCATAATCTCCGATAGTTACCGGGGATTTGTCATCTTTAATTTGTGTTCCAGATTTCAGCGTTGCGGAGATAGAGTCACTAAGCTTTTTGGTCAAGATCGAGGCTCTTTTCACGGCCAAAGTGGCCACTTCCAACTCCTTGGCATATGGATGAGACATTTGTAAAGTCTGGTGGGTAACGTGTCTCGCTCTAGTGAAAAGCCTTGGGTAAATCGAGGCGAACAACACAATTGCAAAGAAAGTTATGTACCTTTCCAGAGGCGTCATTGAACGGTGTTCGTGCGAGCACGTGAGGATAAATGACGAAGAGCGCGGCGTGGGCGGCGAGACGAAGGATATGAATCGAGTTGCGAAAACGAGGAAGCACAAGAGGAGAAAATTCTGTTTGATTTGGCCTCTTTTTTGCGAATTCATTATTACGTAAACACAATTGCATTTCATTAAGATCTAATGTGCACTAGTAGTCGAAATCAAAGAGAAATTTGCATTGTAGTTTCCACCTTCTGCTAGGGGAGTGAGCATCATAGGTGCCACGATGAAGATATCAGAACAGTATTCTGTAATTCCATATAGATTTTCAATGTTTGTTAACAACAATCTACTTGTTTCGTTTACATTTCCAGTATCACTTGGGATGGGGCATCGAATCCAGACTAAAAGATTAAAAGCAAAGACACTTGAGAATAGAAGCTGACATGATAATAGATCAATAGCTTTCGCAACGATGTCTTCATTGAAATCAAGTCCATTGGGCAAATGACATGTGAGTACTTTTGCTCCCTACTGTACGAAAGGGGCCCCCATCTTTAATTAATGGAAGAAAACACTATTCAACACAGCAACTAACAAGAAATAGTAAACGTTTATCAAAGAATTCTTTCGCGATTTGCACTAAACGATGGGTGAACAGGAAAATTACGTTCGTTGGCGAGATTGGGTGCGCTTTCTTTTTTGCATTTCTTTTTTTCCCGAGACACAGTGTCTTTTCAAACTGGAAGGGCCGATATGTACCTCAGTGGTCTGTTATCACAATTGATTGATCATTCATGGAGACAACATGAATTCATGTATTCAACCATAGGTAAGTACAGGATATGCGCCTTCAGATAAGGGAAATGACCTGATGTCTTGAAACCAATACGCAAAATTTATTGTCCAAGAGAAGTGATTCTTCCATGAGCAGGTCAAAACGACCCAAACACCAAGAATTTGCAATCAGTTCATTCCCAAGCTGTGATTGTGCATGACGATTTGCTTTTCATGACTATTCCAGTCATGTAGTCTGCTGCAAAGCTCAGATGCAATGCATGCATCGCGACGCCAAAATGTCTTGGCATTTGAGCAAGCAAAGGAAAAATATACGAGAGCGGGAGAGGCAAAGCCATACTGTTCTGCATCCTTTCCTGTCATTTGGTTCGTTTTGCTTTGAATTTCCAACCTCAGTGATTTGCACTCCACATATTTTGCCGACCCTAGCCTACCTGACCGGCAGGTATCCATGCTCTCTGCCCTCTATGCATGCCACGTCGATGTCTCCATCCCGCAAAGCACCGCCTCCACAGTCATTCCCCATGCACTCAGGAATACTATTCATAAGCGTACTTCTGCTTATATGCTGGGGGATACAGCTCCTACCGGTAATCTCGGTGCCCATCACAGGAAAAAGTACAAATTACAACCTAAATTTGTCCCACTATAACAACGTCTCTTTTGGGGTCTTTGGAGTATGTGACACAGTACAAGGCACATGCTCTTCCCCGAAGATTGGCTATGAGGATGACACCCCGATCATGTACCCTGGCAATTTCCAGGAGCTTGACCCTCTGTCATCATTTGCTGAAGTTGAGTTACCGTCTAATGTGACTTATTTGATTTCAAAGCTTTTGGTGTTGCATGTAGTGGCTTTTGGCTTCACCTGCCTACTAGCCTTGCAGTCAATATCGCTTTTGTTGATGGACAGTGTGAAAGTGAATAATCTGCTTACGGCTAGAGTATTGAAAAGGTGGCGGAAGCTTCGAAATCGATGGTCTACATCTAAACAAAGCTCTTCCCTTCGCGTGTCATCCAAAACCACCCCTGGGAGGAAGCACAATTACCGGCAACTAACAATAATGTTTCTGTTTGCCATTTTATCTTTTCTTCTGAGCTTACTTGCGTTCTTAGCTGATTTTGTGCTATTTGTACCTAACCTTGGGCCTTTGGGCTGGATCCAAATGTTGCCCGTGCTGATCATGGCTATTATCGCATCTTTTTCTTGTTTTCTAAAAAGATCAATACAGTCTAGAAGACATCTTAATGACTCCGTCTATCTTGCCGACGATATGAGAGGCAAAAACACAATATTCGTCGAGTGGGATGATGATACGCATTCTGACGATGGGGTGATTATCTATTCCAATGGCTTCACCAGCGAGCACGTTGACGAAGAGCAAGAAATTTCGGCGCTGTTGCTTTTTGAATCCGAGACGCAATCGCTTTCCAGTCATCATAATCTGAATAGTGACCGGCATTCAATCAATCTGCATTTATCTACCGTTTGATTCTCCATTTCCTATCCAACCCTACTATTTCATTTGACATGAATTAATCGCACAAAGTGCTTGCCCCTAAATTGACGGTCTATATAGGCAACTATATTGATGCTTGGGTTAAGCCGTAATTAGTACTATACTAAAATTATGTTCACGCGCATTTCTTATCACGATGATGAAATCTGGTCACAACCTGTAGGCTCAATTCAATTTGGTTGAAAACCAGCTGCTTCAAGGGCTTTGGAAAGTTGTGTAGCCTGTACTGCCTTCACAATTGAAGATGCATTGCTCGCGTTAGATATTTGCTGTAGTTTTTTAATGACTTGACCCCCGCACTCCACTAGAATATCTGGCGAGGATGTTTGTACCAACTGTACAAGATGTGATAAATCATGGGAGTTATCAACAACTTTAGAGAGCAAAAAGCGAAAATTATGCGCTGTGAGTCTGTGGTGGAAGATGACTGGCTTCAACGCCGAAATCTGGGCAAGAATTTGTGACTTCAGCAAGTCTTGTTCAACAGCATATTTGCTGTATGCAGCGAAAAAGGTGCCCCAAGTGCTTTTTGAAGGCGCTGTTTTGTGCTGCTGAATCAAATCAGTTAAAGTCATAATAGCGGTTTGAAAGTTTTCGGAGACCGAAGACAAGTAAGCTAATTTGTCTAGCGTGATCGCACCCACTGCGCGCAAACTACTGGGGTATACTTGGAGTAGGCGCTCTCGAAGAAAGCAGTCAAAAGCCTCAGAGTATCCCAGTAGTTCTTTTTCGTTTGATGTATGTCTCTTGTAGGCATCAGTGATGATGTATCCCGTGAATTCGGATATGGACACCGGATTCAATACATACATATTCTCACATAAATACCCAAGAATATACTTGTATTGGGCCAAGGTTGTATGACTGGATAAAATAAATTGTGTGATAGACTCTAAAGAATAGCCCTTTTTAAGCAGCAGATCACAAAATTCCTTGAGGTTTTCGGCAGAGGAAAGACAGTCTTCGGTATAGTCACTGGAAATTATCTGCAGCGGCTTGTTGTACAGCAACTGTTCCTCAAGCCCTGTCAACTCACTTAGTTGAAGTGTCTGCGCCTTGAACTTATCTAACCAGGAAATAGCAATATTCGCAAACATCAATTTAGTTTCAGAAACTGGGGATCTGGAAACAATTTTGTGCAGTGAATCCCCATTCAAAGCGCAATCTTCCGCTAAGGAAGTGATCACATAATCTTCGGTTTTCGGTTCCCACAACAAGTCACATACATCTTGTGGCAGAACCATGTCTCTGTAGATATGTTTCACTGATTGCAGAGATGGTCTTGTAGGCACAGCAGCCTCATTCTCTTTCATTCTTTGTTCATGCGCTGCATTATCCAAGAATGACGCTGTGGGATAAAACGATACAGGGTCTTTTGCTGAAATAACAGAGTGTCCAAACTTACGTGCAAAGTTTTTATAGACTCTCACCAGGAGTCGAGTACTCTGCACCATGGAAAGTCTTAGGATGTTTCTGGTCAAGAGAAGAAGCTTTTTCGCACTTGTGTTGGAGCGCACCTGTGAACTGAGCGAGCGATCTCTGGGAAAAATTTCAAAAATTCTCAACGTAGGCCAGACACAACGTCAGGTTCTAATTCAGTAGCCTTGTTTTTCGAAGAGTTGAATGCAGCAAGGAAGATCATGAAGCTTAAATCTCAAAACTGATGCATAATGTGTTAGTTACGCATACTCTTCTCGATCATTACTTCTTTAATCCCGTTCTTAGTCAAGCGAGCATTGAATGCTAATTATCGTCGCAACTTTGTTTCTATCCCCCTACAAATCTGAAACAACACTCAGACAAACATGCATTTAAAACCTTGCTTGTTTGAATTTCGAGAGAATTTGATGAGCTCTAGGATGAAGTCTCGGATTAGGCTGGAATCATCTACACGTAATGATGTCAAAAAGCCCAGTTGTTTTAGCTCTACAAACTATAATTCTATTGCAAGGCGTAAGTGTGGTGTTAGGTAATGATCTTTCTTTATTTGCAAGCGAAATAGGCTCTCAGTTCAAAGACCTATATCAGTCACAGCAATTACTCTGCTCTCAGAATGCTCTCTACGAGTTCATTAACGAATGTCAGCTAAGAGGTGCAGACAGTGTTAGCCCCAAGCTTCGCATTCAGCTGGCAGTCAAGTTATCTATTTGTGAGTTCAAAGAAGCAAATGTGGAATACCCAAAAAGCTGCCAGAATGTTGAATGTGATGAAGATTTCGAAATTTGTGTCCAGGAGTTTCTGGAAAGTCCACAGCTTTGGACAACTTATTCTGGTCATTACAGAAGGCTTAGATCAGTATGCTATGAGGAAGCGGTGCCTTTCATAAGACATAATATTCTTGATCTTTTTTTCAACGTCACCAAAATATATACAGATTTTCAGCTGTCGGCAATGAAGACTTCCAGCAAAGCTCAAGACCTACAAGAGCAACTCTTGGCCAAGTTTCAAGCGATCGTTGATCTCATGGACGAATCATTCACTCACCAAGAAGAGCAAAAGAGAGAAGAAGCGAAAACTTTTGATGACTTTCACAACTCTATGTTGGAGAGATCAAGATATTTCGAAGACGCTTGGGACTATATGTCTCTGGAGATATCCACGAATACCAATAAAATTGATCAAAGTTTGAGCGAGACCCACCAAAAGTTACAGCTCATTTTCGACTTTGTTGATACACAATTTGCGAGGATACTGACTGCAAACGAAAATCTAGCAAAAATTCATGTCCAGGCATCTCAAAGTATTTCTGACGACTTGATGATGCTCTACCAAAATTCAAAAAGTGGACAATTGGTGCTTCAAGACATTCTTGAAGATAACTTACATAAAGGCTTACAAATCAATTACTTGCTTCAAGATACGCATCTCCAGGTAGAGAATATGTTCGAAGACATTGAAAAAGAGACTCGAGCAATCGTGGCGAATGTTACCCGGGAGTTAAAGGATGAAGCATTGTCTTTGTTTATCGTTTTTCAGACGACTTTTGAAAGCACGTTTTCCCAATTAATGTTTCTAAGTCAGAACATTGGACACATTATCTTCAGTATGGATGCTGCATCACTAAATCTAAACTCTAGTCTAGTGATCTTACACGAGCGTGTTCAAGATCTAAAGAGTATCAACATGAGCTCTATTCTCAGCTCAGTCATGTTATCGCCAAAAGTTGTCTCTTGTGTTCTTGTCGCAATTTGTATGTTTCAATTCATGTTCAGATGGGAGCATGGACAAGGCGCTTTCATGAGTGCAATATTCTTCGGAGCATTCACAACATATTTGGCAAGATCTGTCATTTTTGCGATGTTTACTTAGTTTAGTTGAGTTTCAGTCGACCCATGTCCCATGAAGCATTGCATTGCATAGATGTCTTGTGATCTACCCCGCTATCGCGACTGCGCGTTCTTGTTGCGTTGGCTTATCATGCGCTATCATACGCACAAAATGACCCCAGCTCAAGCCACTATAACCTTTGAAATGAGATGAGAGACATTTTTTCATGGCTTCTTTCATGTCTTTTCCGAGCTAGCCTGTTATTTGTGGGGCCTTCTCTCGAGAATTGCTTGAGTCCGGTACTCAGAAATTCATTTTTGAGTGTTTTGTTGGCAGATACATCAACTCTTCAAGAATACGAGACTCCGCAACCCATAGACATGAAAGTATACGAGAACCTAGGGACTTATGCTGCTCTTATCGACATTTCTTACTGCATAGATACATATCATCAGATTGAAGAGCCCTTTCAATGCGATCTCTGTGGATCTTTCGAATCAAACATGTCATTGGTGAGTCAATGGTATTTTGATGACTCTGTCTGTGGATATATCTCTACGACTTTTTGGAATATCTTTGACTACGATGACTCAGGAAATTCCGTGAATAGAAAAACAATCATTGTCTCTCTTCGAGGAACGCGATCTCTTCACGATACAATCACAGATCTTAAAGTAGATTTGGTGAAGTACGAGAACATAGGTCAGAATTTGTTGCTTTGTGGACCTGACTGCCGAGTCCACGAGGGGTTCTGGCGATACTACAAAAGCACATTGGAAGTGATGGAAAGTAAGCTTAAGTCGGAGATCGAGATGTCCTTTCTGAATTATGAAATTATCTTTATTGGCCATTCTCTTGGAGGTTCCGTTGCATTGCTACTTGCCATTCACTTTCTCGATATGGGGTTTTCGAACTTAACCTTGGTCACCATGGGACAGCCCCTCATAGGGAACAAAGAGTTTACCACGTGGGCCGACGAAGTTTTGGGAAGCTCCTTTCCAGTGGCCCACAATTCATATGCCCGAAAATACATCCGCGTTATACGGAAGGGTGACATCGTGACTACGGTGCCTCGGAGTGGTTTACTATTCGAGAGATACTGCTCCTTCGAAAATCAAATCTATATTAATGCGACTGCGGACACAGTTATCCCGAGTCCTGAGGAGGTTGTGGACTGTTTTTCTGGTGAGAATCCCACTTGTATAGCCAGGGACTTTGCTTTGCCATTTGCACCGCTTACCGACTTCTACCATAATCACAACACGTACTTCCGCCATATGGGTTTGTGTGGCATTCATATCTGAGACTTCTCGAATTGGCCGTCTAGGCTTTTTTAGTGCGAAGCCCATTGCACATGGATTGAGTTGGTCATACCTGGCTTCTATCTTGTGATTTGAAATCCTTCAAAACACAATGCTTCAAAATAGCTGTGTAATCGTGTAGTCACAATACAGGTTCTCGTTCAAAAAAATAGCCCTTATGTTGACAATGATGTCCTATTTTCGCTTTATTGTCCCTACAGGCACTGCCTCTTGCGATGTGCGGCCCAACCGCACTTCATGGTACAGCCCCGCACCCTGGTCAATCGAAAGACACAATATACCTCACTCACAAATGCCCCGTTCCCCTACAAATTCTTTAATTCTAACAAACCTTGACGCGTCATTAGAAGGAAACCCAGAAATTCTTGCACGTGACTTGTCATATGGCAACTTCAACGTGGAACTTGTGTCACTTCCACGATTCGGCAGGATCATTATCATCTGCATGTCTGCGGCTGACGCCACCTCTGTCCGAGACTATCTTACGGAAAAATTAGAAATTAAGGCACTGATGTCTTTTAGCATACGCGATAATAACCTGAGATTACTTGATGACAGTCTGTGGGCGGTCGAAACAAATGATGTGCACTTCTTGGAGTTGCCTCTGGAGGATGGGAGCAGAAGATTTCTTATTCTGCCCCCACTATCGCCTCATAGCGAATGGAACGATTTCGACAAAGCAGAAGAGGGCCCCAATAAAAAAGCGGTCTATTCTCCAAATGAATTAACGCATTTATTATGGGACCGGTTGGGTGGTTTTGCAAGTTCCCACGTGCGTAAGTATCAATACGACGAGAACGCGAGCGATCATGAAAGCGATCTCACCGAGATAAGAGGTTGTGAGGATACCGTTTTTGACCTTGAAAATAAACCTGAGATTCTATTTCAGGATATAGAAAATGGCGCACCGGCGATCGTAATTGATCGAGTAAACAATCAAGAGAAGGCTGGGCCAGGCGTGCTTCCGAAAACAGCTATCCCCCCTCCTTTACTATAAGCTGGGAGGAAGGTTTTTGAAAAATATACGGTACATTGTCCATTTTATGAACTTAAGCAAGGAACTTGAAGTTTGCCATTTTGGTACCTCATAAGCTTGTTTAACAGAGAAGCATGATTATTGATGTTAATTTTGTCGTCCGTGCACCTGGCAACAATTGATAACTGACGCTCATCACATTGCCAATCCAAGCTTCTTGCGTCGGATGAAATCACACTTAATGAACGGAATGAAAAAAAAAGAAAAAAAATTGAAGATTAAAATTTAATATTGCCTCTACATAATCAAGCAAGAGCTACAATCCATTTGGAGAGTCCAGATGTTTGATTGCCAATCTTTGCAGAACTAATTCTTGAATAGATCATTTGCGAAGCAGATGCGCACTCATGTAGCATCGTGGTTACCTGCAGTGCCGGCTCGATTTTTTCTTCCGCGATGAGCATTGGTACTCAAGTGTAAGATCAGGTCTGCCCTTCAGAGATTTAAAACACCACAAAATGGCTAGAAAAACAAGATCATCCACGAGTCCCAAAACACCTGCAAAGAGCACAAAGCCAACTTCGGTCGACAGCACTCCTGTGAAGTCCACAGCCGTTTCAAAGTCAAAAAAAGCCCTGAAAGCGCAGCCAAAGGCTGCCATCCAAAAAGAGTTTGGTTACGTTTCCAAGTCACAGGCTTCCAAAGCTCTTGAAGAGTTGAAAAAATTCATTGCTCGCTCCAAAGAGATTTCGGCCAAGGAAGGAAAAGAAAAATCTGACTTGTTTGCTGACGAGGATGATAAGGAGGAGAACACTCAGTTGGTGGTGAGATTTGAGTTGAAAAAACTTTATACAAAAAAAGCTGAATTCAAGCCGAAGCTCGTCGCTTTGTCCAAGCCTTACAGAAACATCAATGGTAAGACCAAGACGTGCTTGTTTTTGCGGGACCAATTTATCACCAGCGATGAGGAAGTCGAGAACATCGAAAAGGCTCAGATCCCCACGTTAGCTAAGATCCTCACCTTGACCCAATTGAAGACTGTCTACAAAACTTTTGAAAAGCGCCGTGAGCTTCAAAAGGAGTATGATATCTTCGTTGTAGATGACGCAATCTTGTCATCCATGCCTTCTACCTTGGGTAAGACATTCTACCAAAATACCACTAAGTTTCCAATCAACGTCAGAGTTGCATCCACGAAAAGCCCCAAGGAATTGTCTCATCAAACACTCACCAACCAAATTAACAAGGTTTTGTCTTCCTCCGCATTTTTACCTCCTGTTAGCACTGACATCTCATTGACTATCGGTGCTATTGGTCCTGATTTCTCTGAAGAAGAGTTGCTCTCCAACATCGAACAGGTTTTAAAACAATTTCCCCAAGAGCTGTTGGTAACTGTCGGTTTGCAAACTGCCGGCTCCCCAGTATTGCCTCTTTACTACGCTGAGAGGATTTACGATGATGCTGACGTTCTTGAGAATGTTGCTGACAAGGACGTTGAGAACGCCGAGGCCGAAGACGTGTACACCAAGGCTTTGTTGGAATTGGCAGATGAGAGCACAGTTAAGCAGGTCTTGGGTAAGACAATGAAAGCCCACAAGAAGAAGAATGCCAAGGCAAAGACCTCGAAGACCGAGGGTAAGGTTTCCAAACCATAGTGTAACATATAAAAAGTCCAAAAATAGAAAGACGAAAGACATCGAGAATATCCAGCGTAGATAATATTGTTCCTGGGTAATCAGTGCCCCATGGTCATTGGACACATTATCATCGCAAATCTTAGAACTGCCAGCTGCGACTGCATTCCATTCGCGCTCACATCGGTCGAGCACTAGACTCACTTGGAATATAGCCTTCAGCCCCATATATTCCATGTGGATTTTGAGTGTTATTTACAATGATAGCAGTATGTGTTCCTTTGAATATGTTATTAGGGAGCCAAAACATCAAATATATAAAATAATTGTCACCAAACTTATCTAACTATCAGTATCACATCGTGCTCTACGCGTGAACTCTTGTACTAGAGTAGGGAGAAACCATGCCTACAAAAACGACTCTAAGTGTGTCTACATTGCCGACCTTAAAGTGCCTAAATCATATATAACAATATCAGTTAAAGAAGTAGCTCAAACTTCGGCTGAGCCGACGCCCCTTTCTGTTCGCTTTGAATCAATTTGCACGACAGACGTGAACGGCGTGATCTACAAGCTTGCCAGGAAAGATGCTGAGCCATTTGAACAGAGCTTTAATGATCGTGACCTTCTTTTCAAAGTCAATGTGAATAAGTCTGACAAAATCAAGCTTCATTTGAGATGGATCCCTGTGGTGGTACTACCCTTCCTGAAGAAGATTCTGTTTGGTGGCATGGTTCAACCAAGCCCATTGCCAGAACTTTTAAAGGATCTAAAGTTATCTGGGGCTGATATAAGAATTACAGATGATCCTTTTGAAGCCACGCATTATGTTTCACTCACAGATCAGGTTGACTATAACATGCAAATTGCGATTCTGCGTGCTCTACCCATCGTGTCGAAAGAGTGGTTTGACATGTTGGCAAACTGCCTCGATGACGTGGACAGCTGGCTCTTCACTATTAATTCTGACCTATACTTGCTAGATACCAGAGGCAATGACCTCAACCCAAACCATATGAGAACACAGCTCCTATCTGGCTCTATTGCTGTGCTACTATCTGATGATAAGGACTCAAAAGAATGTCTCAAGTTAAAAAAATGGGTTGAGTGTCTTAATTGTACGCAAATATTGGTTAAAAGCTTTGAAGAAGTCGATAACTGGGAACTGAATCTGGGTGGTCAACTTTCGCAGAATAGAGTTTACATGTTCTGTGTTCAATCATTCGCTGGAATTGAGTCCTTGAAGAACGCTAACAAAATTAATACCACTGATGATTTATGGAGTGCCGTGCTTGATGCAGACACTGCCAGATTAAGATCACCTCAACTTAGCATTCCAGTGCCCCTGCAACTGGAGGAGAAAATTGAGCCCATTCCACTAAGTCAACGAAGAAAAAGAAGAAAGTTGGAGAGAGTAGAAGATACAAACTTCTTTCTGTTCACACCATTGCTGTCTTCGAAACCACAACTTGATACTGAAATCCAATCCAAATATACGTCATTCTCGCAAACTGTTCAGCCAACTGTGTCAGACGTCGAGTTCGAGCTGGAAATCTCGCAACAAAAGCAAAACGGGCTTGAAAATTCTTCCCGCAAAGAAGTAGATTCGGAAAATGTGAGACTCAAACCAAAGATCAAAACTGAGTTTTCAACTCAAGGTCAGGATAGTGATATTTACAGTGGTCAAAACTATGTCGCGGCTTCAGCAGAATCTACACTGGACTCATCAATGAAGCAAGTGGGCATAGAAGACAATCTAAAATCTTCAATTAAAAATGAGAATTCAAAAAGCTTGATTGTTCCACAGATTTCCTTGGCAGATGCTATTAAATCTACCAAGCAAAAAGCTTCCGACTCCATCAACCATGAACTCGCCTTCAATGAGGGCATCGCCGCTGATATGAAAAAGCTTTTGGTAATTCAAGATCTCGAATTGAGGGCTCCGAGTAGAATCAGGTCATTAGATGAACCCTCATTTCACGGTCGCAAAAATTTCAAAAAGTTCCGCAAAAATGGCTGCAAACAGAACAGCATCACAAGAACCTTTATTGAGCTCGTAGACACTGGAAACGATGTGTATTTCAAAGATCTGTATCTGCCCCAACAAGAGCAGGACGGTCGAGAAAAACTAGAAAATGATTTCGAGGCAGAAATGGAAGATGTGCGGGGGTATCAGCCTGAGACCGTACAACTTTTCGTGAATGAGGTTTCCGATAACGAGAGGGAAATCGCGGATGAAGTATTTCAATTTCTGTCGAAACGCGACGATGCAAAAGATGTCTCACCAACTAGTCTACATGATATCACGGTTAGTGGTCGACAAGCTATCGTTGAGCTGAGACTTGATGATGATGAAGATGATGATGATGTTCGTTTTTCATTCACAAGAAAAAACTAACTTATCTGTCCAAGGCGTTAAATTCGTTGATTATGAATACAGTCTACATATAAATTCATTATCTCAATCATTTCTTGCGACTATATTCTTTTCCTCTTCGATCTCTGGATGTTATCATTCTCAACCTGTTCAATGACACGCTTGCCCGCCAGATATTCAGGCGCAATTGGGTTCCCATGTGGAGCCGAGGCTTGATGTTGAATATTCAACGAGCCATTATCCAAAAACTCATCAACATCAAAGTCATCTAGGTTCCCGTCTGCAGGCAGATTTCCGGGGCTCCTCTGGTTTTGCTGTTGCTGGTGAATCTGTTCCTGTTGTTGCTGCTGTCTACTTGCTAAGGCCTGGATCCAGTCCTGAACTTGCAGTAGTGCCTGGCCTTGCTTAACGATATTGTCTTCGAGACCCTGGAGCTGTTCTTCTTGTTGATGATGTGCTCCACTCGAATTCTCGTGCTGCCGCTGATTGGTGTTAAGAAAGGAGCCGCTCAACTCAGGGAAAAATTGGCCAGGTGACGACACGCCTGCTGATTCCGGGTTCATGATTTGCTGGTATATTCTGTTTGCGTTTGCTGAACTTTCTGGGGTGTTTTGAAACTGGGGCGTATTCCGCGTGATTTCTTCAACAGAATCCTTTCCTATTGAAGCCATAGAAGGAGATTTCGAAGTGGAAGCACTCGTTCTCCGATACGCTTGGTCCATCAACATCAATCTAGGCTTTGAGACGGGTGCTGGTCCTGGGGATGCAAAGCTTGGTTTTGCTGTAGTATTGTTGTAAGCAGACACTTGTTGGTTGCTAAAGTTATTGTCCTCAACCTCGAATATTTTACCTGCCGAGTTGCCGTACACAGCAGCCAAGAACTTCATGATCTTCTCCAAAGTTTGCGATTGTTTTTGGTGGCGATCTCTTGCAGTAAAGCTCTCGCTCCATAAGACTTGGTTGTCCTTGCGCATTCTCCTCATGTCCTCCAAGATAGCAAGTTGATTCATCTTAATCAGGTCAATCTCATTCATGACATATTGAAGATTTAGCAGGTTGACATCCAGTGTATCTTCATTCCCCCCGGTCTTGTTGCGTACAATGTTATCAAGAAGATCTTCTCTTCCCCTTATAAAGTAGGGATTCTTGAACTGAAGTACCTCCTCCTGGTTCCTGTCGTCCTTCATTGACCCACTATTTATATCCTGGATCTTGTGCCATCCATACATGTTGAGCTGACGGACAAAAGATGCAAAATTATTGTGCTTGAAGTACTTCGGGAGAATGTTCTTCATGAACTCCTCACGATGGACTACTTGAAATGTCTCTCCATCTTCGTTCCATCGTATATTATCATGATTGTTAGGGTCATTTACCATGGACCATATCTTCATGACAAACGCAGGACGAGTTTTTGGTACCTGTGTCTCCTTCTTCCTTTTACCTGCTAGAAGTAACGGCTGAGGCCTATTGGAAATGCTCGTGTTTCCCTGAAGATACTCTGGAAGTGAAGCATGATTTTGTAGTTGGAGATTAGGAGGTATCACAGGTTCAGAAAGCTGAGGAAGCGGGGGGAGCAGATGATCAAGCTTTGTCAAAGCACCTGTGTAAGAAGTTTGGTGTTCAGGCTGGAAATCTTTTTGCAGTTGGACATCATGACTAACAAAATCAGTCAACGGGGCGAGCGAGGGTGAATCTTGAAAAGAATGAGCATTATTTGCGCTAAGCTGGTCGTTGTGTAGTTGGCTCTCGAGATCGGGGTTGAAATTATCGAAAAGCAGATTATTTGTGGGTGTAGGTAAATCAAGCGATTGTATAAAACTAGGAGTGTCCATATGTTCCGGGTGAGCAAAGTCGTTCGTGTCTCTCGAAATCACGTGTATGTCATTATCGTTGTCATTTTCCTTACTGGCGAATGACATGGTGAAAATAAATGGAAAATTTGGTGGTGCAGAATCTAAGTAACTAGATAGCAGCCTAAGTTGGGGGATGACCGTGTGAAGATTTTCACTGGTCGTGGAGGACTTATGTGTATCGCGATTACGCGGGAAGAGCGGGCAAAAGCGATAAAGATGTGTAGGAAACAACATTTGCACTGAGGTGTGCGTGCAAGTAACTACTACGCACTGATTTCTTATTTTGGAGGGATTTCTAGAATCTTCCATGATAAATGTATCATTTCTTGCAGAAAGGCATTAGAAAGAACGCTGTTTGTGCTCTTTGGGCTTTTTAAAATCAGAGACCTTCAATCGTTGCATGTCCCGATGAACCAAAGAACCCCAAGAAAAGGGGAAAAAACGAGATTTACTCAATCCCACCTCAAATGTATGTTTCTTGAATTCTTCAGAGTATCTTGATGACACTCAGAAAATTCAGACATACTTTTGTTCCATTCAAACGTTCATTGTAATTATGTCTGAGACGCTCTTCCAGATTTTTTCCACGTGTCTACCCGAACTTGTCAATTTAATGGACTACTTGTGTGCATAGAGCATGGAGAATCAAAGAGACAAGACTTGATATATTAGCACTGTTTTGGTGCAGATTCTCTCTTCTAGTTTGGGGCATCAGTTTCATAGTAGTCTTCTAAAAAGAGTATTTGTGAGCTATTTGGCAAAACGATAAAGTATGTAAACTTTTGATTTAACAGGAAAAATAAACGGGTATCATGTGGAATATCAATTCGATCATCTTAACAGGTAACACGAATAATTGGACTTCAATCCAAAAAAGAGTGAACATTGTAACTTAAATACAAAGCCCACTGGGGCTTCATTATATACATTCATCTTACTATATAATACAAAACTAATCAGAATCAATCCCCATTATGGCTATTGGACACAGTGCCGAATATATCATCTAGTTTATATCCGTCAATTATCCCATGCTTCTCGCAATTCCTACAGAAACACTCATCATCTGGACAAGAACACGGACTTAAATCAGATTGGAGGCTCTGTTTTGGTGCGTACTGAGATCCCCCTTGCAGCGCTGTTTGTAGCTCCATCTGTAGCTCTGAAAGAAATGGGGGTGGATTGGCGTCGTAGCCAGATAGTTGAGCAAGGTACGAAGAATATTGTCCTAGATCTCTCGGGAGCTCGCGGGCGTATGTCTCGCCGGTGTCCATTGGTGGTTCCAGTTTCAATAGAAGATTAGACCCGTATTGTGAGTCGTTGTTGAGAAAGGTAAGCGGGTCTTGAGTTTTAGCTGCGGGATTGTGTATCGAGCACGACGCACAGCTGCAGTCCGATGAACACCCACAAGATCCAAGAACAGAACACGACGGGACACTTATAACTTGAAACACACCCGGCTCACCCAGAATGCCATTTCTATCGTGCAAGTGCGACAGGTCTGACGAGCCATTTGCGTTTGCCAAACCTTGTGGTTGTAATTTGTTGGACACGTCATTTGAAGACGAACCTAAGTAAGTTGGAAGCGTTTGTGGGAGTTGCATTAGATCATACCCTTGGGCGCGGAAAGAATACTGAACTTCTTGTTCCATTGTTCGAGATGAATTTCTTTCCGAAAAGTTGGTGGTTGCGCTGGGACATGATCTGGGCATGTACGGTACTGTGTTCTTCTCCTCCATTTTTAAAGTGGGCTGAGTGTCTAGATGTGGAGAACAAGAATGAGTTGCTGTCAATTTCTGAGCATCCTGTGGTATGTTCGCTTCATTGGAAGAGTTCAAAGGCGGTATTTGCGATGCATGCATATCTGGAAGCATCTTCTTAGTGATGTATGATCTCAAAATCTTCAGTCGCAGAACTTT
Source organism: Metschnikowia bicuspidata var. bicuspidata NRRL YB-4993 (assembly GCF_001664035.1). Lineage (NCBI taxonomy): Eukaryota > Fungi > Ascomycota > Pichiomycetes > Serinales > Metschnikowiaceae > Metschnikowia > Metschnikowia bicuspidata. Next base: position 225,966 of record NW_017387738.1, on the reverse strand, counting down.
CTTTTGATCACACGAACAAGTTTTGCGTACCTTTGAAACAGCTGCCGAGCAGCAGGAGCTAGATACGACGAAGTTTTCTGGCCCAATAACAGGGGTTTGAGCTTTTTCTCGCTGCAGATCGTCGTAGCGACCCAAGATCTGACCATTGGTCACGTCTATGACATGTTTATTGGAAGCCTTCAAAATGACAACCGGTGTAGTTTTGCAGTTCTGAGCCTGAGTCTTTTCGCCAGCGTCGACTTCTTGTGCAAAAACCGCGATTCTATAATTTTTGTTGCCGTAGGGAAATAGTAAGTTTGGTCGACCTTTTGAGCGGACCTGAAGTAACGGCCGCGTGTGATGACGGCACAGCGTGGATCGGTGCCCCCGAATGCATTCCAGGCAGGAATACTTGACGTTATCTATAAGGATCATTTGGGCCAAGCTTGGTATTTGTGTATGCGTGGGACAAATGATGCCATCTAAGGTGGTTTATAGGTATCAGCAGCCCGTCCCCATAGTATGAGCAAATTAACCAGCTGCGTTGTTGAGAGACGAGGTGCACGGGTGCACATCTTTTTAGGCAGCTTGTGTGCTTATGTGCAGGCTCCGATGCAATCTGGAATCGCGAAAGCGCCATCGCGCGCCATCGGCGACGGGTGCGACCGGGGAATAATTCCGCCGCACCTATGCTAGATACTAGACTCCCGTAAATGAAGACAGCTAGCCATTGCACGAATAATTGGCAGGGTGCTCTTTTCAACTCGACAAAAAAACCTGGGAAAGGCGGAGACAGGTCTTAGCTGGTTTGAAAACAGCATGCAATTGCGGTGCTTGTGAATTCGTATGAATTTTAATTTGGTGCTTCATTCTTATTTTTAAAAGACAATGTAATTAGAAACATTTGGGAAACAATGCAATCTGTGGGGGAAGTAAAACACTAAACTTTGAGCGTTCAAAAATCTATTTAAAGCTGCTTCCTTTTTCGCAACAGTACGAACACGTACGTCTTTGTTAGGTCGCGGGCAGAAACCGGCTCCCGAAACTTACGAAGTCAAAGGCCAGCACTTTTGCCTTTGTAGTCAAATTGGACATGCACAGGGTCTTGATTTGTCTGCCGATACGCTCGCGATCCGATCCCGGCATCTGCTGGCAGCCCCCAGGATGATTATGCCGCTCCAGGATAAAGCAGCCCTACCCCGGGTGTACGGATGCGCGGGAAGGACATGGCGTCGTGAAGTCAGAAAAAAACTCTCGCGGGCTCGCCCGCCGCTCCCCATGCTAAAGACCATAGCACGTAAGCCCGCCATGTCCTCAAATCCCTGGTCCGCTGCGAAAGTCAGAAGCACCTTTTTGGACTACTTCAAAGAACGGTCCCACACTTATGTGCCGTCCTCGTCTGTGGTGCCCCACAATGACCCTACCTTGCTTTTCGCCAATGCAGGCATGAACCAGTACAAGCCCATCTTCCTAGGCACCGTTGACCCTAGCTCCGATTTTGCCAAGTTGAAGTCTGCCGCAAACTCGCAGAAGTGTATCAGAGCTGGAGGCAAGCACAATGACTTGGACGACGTCGGCAAGGACTCGTACCACCACACCTTTTTCGAGATGTTGGGTAACTGGTCGTTTGGTGACTACTTCAAGAAAGAGGCCATCCAATACTCCTGGGGCTTGTTGACCGATGTGTACGGTTTGGACGGTGACAGAATGTACGTGACCTACTTCGAGGGCGACGAGAAGAACGGCTTGCAGCCGGACTTGGAGGCCAAGCAATTCTGGCTAGACGTTGGTGTTCCTGAGGACCATATCTTGCCGGGGAATGCTGCTGACAACTTCTGGGAAATGGGCGACCAAGGTCCTTGTGGTCCATGTTCCGAGATCCACTATGACCGAATCGGCGGCAGAAACGCCTCTGCGTTGGTCAACCAAGACGACCCTAACGTTTTGGAGATCTGGAACGTTGTGTTCATGCAGTATAACAGGGAGCCTGACTCGTCCTTGAGGCCCTTGCCAAACAAGCACATCGACACTGGTATGGGTTTCGAGAGATTGGTGTCTATCTTACAGGACAAGTCCTCCAACTACGACACGGATGTCTTCACTCCCATTTTCGACAAGATCAAGGAGATTACTGGCGTCAGACCTTATGCCGGTAGGTTTGGCGACGACGATATCGACGGTATTGATACCGCATACAGAGTCATCGCCGATCACGTGAGAACCTTGACTTTCGCCATCTCTGACGGTGGTGTCCCCAACAACGAGGGAAGAGGCTATGTTTTGAGAAGAATTTTGAGAAGAGGTGCTCGTTACGTGCGCAAGTACATGAACTACCCTATCGGTTCCTTCTTCCAACAGTTGGTTGATGTTGTTATCGAGCAAAACTCCTCCATTTTTCCTGAGATTGCCAAGAACTCCACCGAGTTGAAGGAAATCTTGGTCGAAGAAGAGGTCTCTTTTGCCAAGACTTTGGAAAGGGGTGAAAAGCTTTTCGAGAAATATGCTATCATCTGCTCCAAAACTCCTGAACAGACTTTACCCGGAAATATTGTTTGGAGATTGTACGACACGTATGGATTCCCAGTTGACTTGACCCGATTGATGGCCGAAGAGGCTGGCTTGAAGATCGACGAAGAGGGCTTTGAACAAGCCAAGGAGGCTTCGAGAGAAGCATCTAAAGGCTTGAACTCTAAGTCAGGATCCAGCATGATCAAATTGGATGTCCATGCATTGTCCGAGTTGGACAAGAACGATGCCGTGCCAAAGACTGACGACTCCTTCAAATATGGGTTGGACAACACCAAGTCTAAGATCGTTGCTTTGTATGATGGCTCTAAATTTATTGACAGTATTTCTGAGTCTGGTGAACAATACGGTATCCTCTTGGACAAGACTCCATTTTACGCTGAGCAAGGTGGTCAAGAGTACGACACTGGCTCCTTGGTCATCGATGGAGTATCAGAGTTTAACGTGCGGAACGTGCAGCAATATGCGGGATACGTTCTCCACACAGGTTTCTTGGTCGAAGGTACATTGAACGTGAGTGACGAGATTATCGCTAGTTACGATGAGTTAAGAAGATGGCCGATCAGAAACAACCACACTGGTACACATGTTTTAAACTTGGCTTTGAGAGAAGTTCTAGGTGATGGCGTTGACCAGAAGGGTTCTTTGGTTGCATCTGAGAAATTGAGGTTTGACTTTTCGCACAAGCAAGCCTTGTCTCAAAAAGAGCTCGAACAAGTAGAGAAGATCTCTAATGAGAACATTGCTGCTAATAAGCAAGTCTTTTACAAGGATGTTTCGTTGGCTGCTGCAAAGGAGATCAACGGTTTGAGAGCTGTTTTCGGAGAAACTTACCCTGACCCCGTTAGAGTTGTGTCTATTGGTGTTTCTGTCGAGGATTTGTTGTCTAATCCAAAGAATGAAGATTGGCACGGACTCTCAATCGAATTCTGTGGCGGAACTCACGTGGCTAAGACTGGTGAGATCAAAGACTTGGTCATCATCGAGGAATCTGGTATTGCAAAGGGTATCAGAAGAATCGTAGCCGTCACTGGCCAGGAAGCTCATGAAGTGCAAAGAATTGCCAGAGACTATGAAGAGTCTTTAACAGCTGCGGACAAGCTTCCATTTGGTTCCGAGAAGGAGAAAAGAACAAAGGAGTTAGGTGTTGGCTTGAAGCAGCTTTCAATCTCCGTCTTGGGAAAGAGCAAGTTGAACGACAAATTCAACAAAATCGACAAATCTATTAAGGACAATTTGAAAGCTAAGCAGAGAGAAGAATCCAAGAAGACTCTTGAAGTCGTAAAGCAATGGTTCGATGACGAAGAAAAATCAAAGGCTCCATTTTTCGTTGCGCATGTTCAAATCGAAGCAAATGCCAAGGCTATCACCGAGGCTATCAATCTTGTTAAGAAGCAAGATAAAACCAAGTGCCTTTATTTGATAACTGGTGTCGAAGGTAAGGTTGCACACGGCTGCTATATCTCAGACGAGGCCATTGCCAAGGGGCTTAATGCCAATGAGTTGGCAAGTGTTGTCAGCTCTCATGTCGGCGGTAAAGCCGGAGGAAAAGGAAATGTCGTGCAAGGCATGGGTGACAAGCCTGAGGGAATCCCACAAGCTGTGGAAGATTTGTCCAAACTTCTCGCCGAGAAGTTGTAGGCATTTATTTTACTCTAATATTTATACCGAAGTAATCAAAGGTCCTGTGAAAATTTACGGTTGTGGTTCATTTGTGGTCATGTACTCTTCTTCCTGCAAAGTAATTTCCTTTGCATTCTCCCCAACATTCTTTATGACTTTGTCTACCACAAGGCGTAAGTCTCCTGAAGACACCGAGCTGTCACCGATTATGCTAATTGTGTTGATTTTCCAATTGAAGTGTGGGTAAGATCCCAATTTAATTTTCCCAGGGCCATGAATAGTGTTGCAATGATTTTGGAGGTCGCTTAAAAATGGTGCCAAACTGCTTTCACCTGTCGTAGTTTGGACGAAAAACCGAGTGAATTTCTCTGGTTTCACACGGTCTTTCAAAGAAGCGCCCAATCCCGTTAAAAGCTTTTTGAACAATTGGGGTACTCCCGGTAAAACGTAAACTTGCTCATTGATGCCAACAATGGGCACCCATAGACTTTCATCTGTGAAAAGCTTCAGAACAGAAACATCATCGGAAGCCTGCGGTAAAGTAGCCATTCTATAGAACGAATCCAATTGAGACTTCGATAACAGCAGCAAGTATGGCCCCCTGAGCGCATGCATTTTATCGACCGTTTCTGAGTCTAGCAGACACTGCAAGTGGAAAGCCAGGGAAAGTGCTTCATATGTAATGTCGTCATGCGTAGATCCAATGCCTCCACTTGTCACAATGAAATCGCACTTGTTCTGTCTCAAAATCTCGAGAGACTGGATGATATCTTCCGTATCGTCGCCGCATACAATAGTCTTCTTCAATGGCACAGAGAGTTCATTGAAGCAAAATTTCGCAAACTCAAACAGATTGGTATCGAGAATCTTGCCATTTAGTACCTCATCTCCAATGATGAGACACCCCGCAGAGCGTATGGAGCGAGTCATGGCGGTAAGACGAGGAAGCATGAATTGTTAGCTAAATTATGGCCCCACCTAGTCGCGGCCATAATTGCTCGCCGCGTTCGGACCGCCGGGCGTAGGGAAGAAACCCTGTGCATTTCTAAAAACTTACGTTTGAATCTATCTAGGGTTGTTTTTTGAACAAATCAATTGCAGCCCCGACCAAGCGGAATAATTTGGATGTTAATGTAAAACTCTCAACTTACCGCAATTGCGTCAACATTGGTCTTCCTGGGATGGACTACTTAGAGAAAAAGACATTTTGATTTGTGAGAAAGACACCAACCTAGTCGAAAAAGAGACCACTGATTCTCCTCATATTAAACTTCTTCCAGAAAGTTGTGTTGGGTTTGTTTGGCGCCATACTAGAGCAGCGTAGACGCTCGGCTACGGCCGGGCACCGCGACCTCAAAAGGTGAGGCACGAGAGCTAATAGACAGAATATCAACCAGTGCAAGACCCGTCCCCGGAGCGGGAACAACGTGGCATGTGAAACTCACACAAAACACACCAACAATACAATATTTAAAAAGCAGAATAAATGAGGATGGCCATTGGCTCGGTTGCACGCAGCCACAAGCTAAATTTAATTCCAATTTCGGCACAAATACATTTCCAGAACCAGTCCCGTTGTCGGCTCGTCAAGCGCGCCTGTCGGGGCCTGGCCGGGCCACCGGTCCAAATTGTGGTGGCGGCCACCCTTTGATTTTTCTGCTTGGCTCTGGCCGGGTCCGCATGACCAGCCCCAGTATCTTGCGCTAATTTGACACGCTTCCGTGCCGCACACGTCCTCCGGTTCGCATTGCGCATGCCACGACGTTTTTTCTCTGTTCTTATTTGTAATATCCACCACGCCTGATCCCCCAGCCTCCAGCCTCTCGCTTAGTCCCTTTCTAGACACAAGCTCTCCATTCTCGCAGCTCCGTCAAAGCCGTTTCTTGTTGCTCGTGTCCAATTATGGGAAATTCCCCGTCCAAAAATGAACCCCTACCGAATATCTCAACCAGCAGAAATGTTGGCTCTTCCTCGGACGTGATCGCTGGCGACGTAGAGTCCGAGGAATCATCCTCGTCAGCGCTATCTCGGCCTACCGGAAACGGTAGTGACGTTTCGTCCGAACGTCTATCTCATCTTTCTCCAAACGATGCAAAGTCCCTCAGCATTCAGTCCACGCCGCAAAATATCCCTTCGAGGAAGAACTCCAGACGCAAGTCCTCGCATGACTTGGATCTCGAGGTGAACATCGACGCTTCTATGGCAGTTCTTTTGGCGAACAACCTGCTGCAGTCGAACCAGTCGCCCTCGAAATGGAAGAACATCAACACGCGTGCTGTAGCAAATGCGCCGGAGTACAGCTCGTCTCTAGAAAGCCAGAAGAGCGACATTCTCTCTGTGTCGCCTTTGTTTACTGCAAGCGAAAGAGACGCAAGCCTGCTTCTGTCACTGTACTCACCGTCTACTCTGCCTACAGCAGGGAAGAAAGATACCCTGCTCGTCTTGCAGCTGGAGTCTTCGTTAGATCCCATTGCGGAAACCTCCATCGAATCTACCCCGGAGCCCAGAAAACCCGATTCGAAGCCGCGGTCGATATCAAAGTCCAAACTCTTGAGTTCTGCGGTCGTGAAACAAGAACCAGTTTCGCCTGTTTCCGTGTCACCACCGCCTCTTCCGCTGGCTAAGAAAACTGACTTTGACATAGATGGTATTATCGATCGATTGCTTACCATCGGTCGCAATAAGGTTTTCTACAAGGGCCTGAAGACGCGCAAGCTGAAGGACAAGTTGCCCTTAACAACACTGGAGATCAAGTCTGTTTTGGCAAAGTCTCGCTCCATTTTCATGGACCAGCCCACGCTATTGAAATTGTCCCCTCCGGTGAAAATTGTTGGCGATATTCATGGTCAGTTTTTCGATTTGATAAGAATCTTTGAATCTTGTGGTTATCCCCCGTATACCAATTATCTTTTTTTGGGTGATTACGTCGATCGCGGCTACAAATCGTTGGAAGTAATTCTTCTCTTGTTGTGCTACAAGATAAAGTACCCTGAAAATTTCTTCATGCTTAGAGGAAATCACGAATCCGCGAACATTACAAAGATATACGGGTTCTATGACGAATGTAAGAGGCGTTTGCCACTTATTTCCGGAAGCCACAAGTTGTGGAAGAGCTTCGTTGATGTCTTCAATACTTTGCCCATTGCCGCCACAATTAATGACAAAATTTTTTGTATCCATGGAGGACTATCCCCTGAACTTCATAGTTTGAAACAGGTTGAACAAATCCAAAGGCCTACCGATATTCCTGATCGTGGTCTTTTAGCAGACTTGCTATGGTCGGACCCCGATGCGCTGGTAAGATCATTTTCTCTCAACAATTGGCCCAAAAACGACCGAGGTGTTTCGTACTGTTTCGGGAAGAAGCACGTAGATCACTTTTTGTCAAAGTTCAATATGGACTTGATTGTAAGAGGTCACATGGTCGTAGAAGACGGATACGAGTTTTTCAACAAAAGAAAGTTGGTGACTGTCTTCCTGGCCCCAAATTACTGCGGTGACTTTAACAATTATGGTGCAATTATGAGCGTCGATAAGAGCTTGTGCTGTTCTTTCGAGTTAATTAAGCCCTAAGAAGCTTCCCTTGGACGCTATAAGTCACTCGTTTCGTGTGAGAATGATGACAATATCTCCCAAGACACAAATCACTTTTACTTTCTTCCGCTAGATTTTTCTCTTTATATCAAAATATCCCGTTCAAGTTATTAAACTCTCTTCTCTCATACTGACAAAGAAAAAGAACATAAAAAACTTCTGCATACTACTCAGGAATAAGAAAAGAAAAAGAACTTTTATTATATATTGGAGAATGTTTTTAAAATCCCACTCATGTACGCCTAAAAATTGCGTAACAGAAATAAATACCCATATAAAAGCTGTGTGTGTGTGTGTGTGTGTAATCAAGTTTCCAACTTTTTATGTTTACCTGAAAAAAAAAAACACAGCAGTATGAAACTAAAGAATAATGGAACCACGACAATTATAGTCATATTCCATTCCAGTAAAGATGGTCGTCAAAAACAACGCCATCTAATCGTCAGACCCTCGTGATAGGAAGTAAGTTACCCTGTCCATTTCTGTTATGTTTTTTCCCATAAGATTAACCAACTGCCAGTAGTATAAATCGAGCACTTCCTTCGAATGTTTGATAGAAGTTTGTGTTGACAGTATTTGCTTTGCAGGAACGACTTTCCAATCGACTCTGTTCAAGAAATCAAGCTCTAAAAAATTCAACTCAGTCAAGGCCACACCGCCAACTCGTGCATAGTGATCATTGGTATAGAAAAAGTCCTCTAATGACTTTTGTGCAAGCATCGTGGCTACCAATAGAAACCGATGGACAGTCCAGGAATTGAGTGTGAAGTATGGCTGGAAGTTGTGTGATAGTAGATCAATGTAATATATCGTTGTGAGCAAAGTTGCCGGCGTGAGGTTGTTAAATTTGGCGAGTCTGCTGATATATGTGTGAATAGATATTGCTGGTGGAGTACGCGAGTGGTATCGCGTAAGCAACTTATTCTTTTGCTCAGAGCCCACGACTGGAGACTTGAAAGCAGGCGGACTGGAAATAGATGCGGGCACACTGCGATCATTTAGACTGATAAGTGACAGGATCATACGAGCCATCAAATTAATCAAGTCGGTGGTAGGACACTCCTCGAAGTGTACCAGAAGAGTCTCGGAAATGAGTTCATGCTGAGTTTTCTTCAAGTCTGGCTGGATACCTGATTCGATACCAGGTTGTCTTCTTCGTTGTGGTATCCGTTGATCTAGGGTATCTGGCTTTTGTTCAATCCTCGATTCAAGCTTTGGGGAAACTTCTTGTCGCAATGGCGATTTTGGCTTTTGCGCCAATGTAGTATCATGTTTCAACGAAGTAATTCTGTTAGGAGTACCTTTGTCGTGGTTAAGATATTTTTGATAGTAGTCAAAACTCTTAATACAAACTTGCTTGTTGAGCGATCTGAAGTATATCTCATGGTTAAGATCGCTGGTGGGCTTGATGTACTGTGAAAGGAAAGGATCAATAAAATCTTGTGATTTTACAGGTGGGCCTTCATATTCGATAACTGGAGAATTTTCAGAGCGCTCTTGTCTTTGCTGGCTTGTCATTGTAGCATCCAGATCATGTTTTTGATTTGCTGGAGGCTTTAGCCTTGGGGACCCATGACCTGACTGCACCGGGCTATTTTGTCGAGTGGCGGGCGACATCGAGCAAGTATGTGGTGATATTATCAAGCTCATGGTTAATGGGAGAACGGCATCTAGTAGGATTCACCAACAGAATTTTATTGACGTTCCGTTCACGAAATTTTCGAGAGGCAGAGAGCGATGACCTGCCGGATTTCTGGCCTTGAGTAGGTCGTTCGTGGTCAAGGAATTTTGAGTCCTTGGTTGCTCTGGTCCAAATCAGTGATTTTCGGTGGTGTGAAATTAACTTTTGACTGACTTGTCACCGCAGTGTGTGGATGAGGTGCTTGAGACCGTGAGGTTGATCAGGTGACCAGCAAGTGAACGTCTTTCCAACTGGCTTTAGTTTTTATTGAGCTCTGGGAAAATTAATGCAGCAGAAAAGACAAGTCTAACGGTTTGGTCAAAGGTCCAAATAGCATAAGAAGCGTGAAACGTGTTGTTAAATCTGGGATTTGGAAATGCAGAATTAATGACCTTTTTGGGCGGAGCCCCGGCCTAATATTAACAATGCCGCCTTATTCTTTCGAAAGCCGCACGTCTCAAAATTTTGTTCCACTACTGTGCGCACGTGCGCATATGTCCATGATTAGGAGGGCCCCACGTTGGCAGAAAGCGCGAATCTGGCTAATCAATCATTCTATTTCCAGGCGATGGCCTCCGGAATTCAAAACAATTTGCGAACATGATTGTGGTTATTGTGGAGGAGCAACATTGCGTTTCTCTCCTTGAAGCTTTTTTCAAATTTTCACGAATATTCTATTGAATACTCATTGAAATATACTTGGTCATTCTCCAACGGTGTCTTTGCACCTCAAAAGTCTTGGCAATTAAAGAATAAAGTATAGGCAACTATTATTTTTAGTATCTGTAACGTTTACAACTCTGGAAAATTACGCTATGAAGGTATTCAATAAACGTCATTTTCGAGATGCGCTCTATACTTCTTGTCTGCCAGGCACTTACCAGAACGTATAATCAACAACTTTTTAGTAGAGCTTGAAAGCTTGACAAAATTAAAAAACAGCTAAGTATTATTCTGTGTATGTCTAATTTCGATAGCCCCACACATGCACAATATTAAGGAAGGATTCTTTCTGTTCTTATGCCATAGTGCTTGTCATGCTTTACCGCAAAAAGCAGCACCACCCTGCCAGGATACGGCTACAAGTTAGATCGCAACATGGTTTCACAGTCGCCGAATAGTTTTGCCTTCACTTGCACAAACTAGGATTGGAAAGTTTCACTTCGAAACATTTATAATAAGTTCTTTTATTATTGCTATGATAATTTCGATGACTCCACTACCCAATCAACTATTGCACAGCTCCTTTTGAAGTTTGAGATTTCTCTGAGAATATAGACACTGTTTCTCTTCAATAGGTTCCATACTTTTGTGTGAGACTTAAAACATCATGAAGTTCATCATCTTCAACCTTTGTGGAATCGCGATTTGTTATCAGATCATCTGCTTTCAAACGTTCTCCCTTTATAGCTTTCTCTTTTGTCGCCAGATTCAAGCCAGTTTGGTTTTTGAGGCGCTTGCTGAGTTTGTTCGAGCCCGGCGGTATTCTCAGACCTACTTTGATAGAAGAAGTTTCCAAGCTGTCAAGACCTTTACTAGTATGCGTTCCAATTACTTTATTACTTCGAAACTGCTCTGCGGCTTTTCCTGTCCTTCTCCTCAATCCAATCGGTCTCCCAAGGGGACGTCTGGATGGCTGCAACTTTGGGCTAGGATGTGAAATCGAGTCAGAAAGCTCGTTTATAATTGGTGCAATCATCAGAGGCGTCATGCTATTTCTTTCCACTTTTACTCTCGTTTTTAATGAATTATTGCAGTCTTTCATCGCTGCATCCTCCAATTTGACTGCTGTATCTTTCTTTGCAAAAACGTTCGATAAGTCACGCTCAAAGCTTCCAAGATAGTCATTGAATTCTAAAATTAGCTTTCCATTAGGTAAGGTGTATTCACTTCCATCCGAAAAGACTCCACTCTCAATCGGTTTTCGTGCTTGGTGCGGATAAAAATCACTCCCGACCAATAACATATCTTCACTTAAGACTTCTAGCTTATTGTTGAGCTCATAGTATCGTAGGCGGCCGTCACTCCATTTTTTGTCTCTTTGATAAACCCTCGAAGAATACAAAACTGCAAATTCGTGGACGACGGAGATAAGGGACATGAGTTTCAAATTTTAAGCGGGAATCTGGGGAAAGCGCGATGAAGTGAACACAGGACCTGGAATATCACACGCCTAGGCACCCACATTGTTAAAATATGGTGTGTGTTCCGCAGAAGCGGCCTCTGATTTTGGTAGATCCATGATTTAAGCCTAAATCCTTTGCTTTTCAGATGCCACCTGCAAAAGCTTAAAAAAAAATAGGAAAGATTCAGTTCGGCCAGACAAAATGATTCAATGAAAAGTACAACAAACTAATCTAACATTGTACTGAATCATTGTGGCTATCTAATCCATATGTAATAATGTGATTGCATTAGAGAAGAGCTTGATGTCGATATCTCTGGTGTTGAACTCTACACTTCGTACCGTGTACGAGATGTTTGATAAATGAAGCAGAAACGCTTGATCATAACTATTTACAGGTTACGTGGACGAGTGTAAAATGGAATCCCCATGGAGCTCAACAACGTACGAGCTGCCTCGTCTGTTCTTGCAGACGTCTTGAATGTGATGTGAAAGCCGAAAAGGTTTGGAAACAACTCCTGGAAGTTTTCGATTTCAGGGAAGTACTTCACATGTTCGGGATCCAAGCCGAATGTAATGTTGCCACCCTTATCTCCTGAGGAATTGCTGATACCTTTGTAATATCTAATTCTGGGCAACACCATTTCGGTTAAAGTAGAGAAAAATTGATGCATGTCTCTGCCAGTCAACTCAACCTTACATCCACATTGTCTACCCTCTCTAACCTTCCATTGCAAAACATTTGCTTTATTGTAAGCCTGTTTGGGCTTGACGTTGGTAATTTGGGCAATCTGCAATTTGGAGGAGATGTTGAGCCACGCGTGTTCCAAGGCCTCCTTTGAATACAAGTTGATCGCGATTCCCGTTAGTTCAGGAACGTTTTTGTAAGTGATGGGCTTGATGTCTCTCGTAGGCCGAGGTGTTCCGCTTGGTTTCTTCCATGAACGATACAATCCGTATGGAGAGTCAGTGCCCCAATCTCTTTTTTTGGCACCGACGATAGTCTCGTTGGCATGATCAAAAAAATGCAACATTAAGTCACTCTGCAAAGTGTTCTTGTAGTGCTCTCCAAGTCTGTCTTGATCGATCTCCGTAGGTTTGAAACCGGTTGATTCGATGTCATCTTTGGGAATCAACAAAGGCTGGTATCTTGGAGACAAAGCAGCTTTCCTGACTTTTACCAAATGATGGACCGGTTCAACAGTTGAGTACTTCTTTGTCTTGGCCCCAGTGCTGGAGAAGAGACGGACCCACTGCTTGTTCATGGCGTTTTGAGTTCAAGGTTTCTTCTACAGTAAAAATTTTGATGAACTGCGTGTAAAAAAGGTGCCCATACTAGCGCGCAAAGAACCACTTGCCGATGTAGGATGCCGCCTTCCTTAGCGGTGGGGGGCATCTGCAAAATGGGAAGAGACAACAAAAATCACGGTGAAAATATACTTTTTTCGAAAAAAGGTAAAAGATCGTGGGATAACAAGGAAATTCAAATCTACTTGGTGTGCAGTTGAAAAGAAGATTAGTGTGTTCTCTGATGCATTTTCGCAGTGCAACCGTTGGCTCAATGACTCACCTTCAGTAAAGAAAGAGAATAAGAAGTAGATTTATGATACAAAGTGTACTCCGGCTCATAAAATATTGTTTGGGAACTCTTCTTTTCTGTTTATTTTAACTTCCTTGCATAGTTTGCAACGGCGGGGGTATTTCTTTTATAAATCCGTGCACCAGGAGATTTATTGAAATAAACATCGCTAGTGCTCTCACTCCATACCCCAATCCGATCCGACGAGGGTATGAGGTTTGGAATTCCTGCCGACCACGATGTGGCTGCTCTACCGAGACCGCATCTAAGTGTCCCTGAAAAGACTACCTCGCCTTCACCATCCAGTTCATTCTCTGATATGACCTCTACCCAGTCCGCATCCCAAATCTTGAATGAGTCTCTAATACAGTTAGACACATTACACATTCGAAATCTCTCAAGCCGTATTGATGAGAAGTTTCAGAAGTGGGAGATATTCATCAATGAATCTAAAATAGCAGTTAATTCGAAATTGTCATACATAGATAACGAATTCAATCAGAAGATCCAAGCACTGCAATTAGATGTACAGAAAATCATTGATGAGCAAATACGACTCCGAGAGGAGGAGAAGAAACGCTTGATGAATTTGGAAATAGAAAAACAAAGGAAAATCAAAGAAGAAGCCGATCGCAAACGACGTGAAGAAGAAGAAGAAGAAAGGAAACGACGCGATCATCAGAAGAAATTGGCTGAAGAAAAAAGATTAGCTGACGAAAAACGGCTCGCTGAAGAGCATAAACTTAAAAAAGAAAAAGAAGAAAACGAAAAACTAGAACGAAAGAAAGAAGAATTGTTGAAGGCCAGGGCGGAGAAGGAAGCCGCAGCAAAGAAAGCGTCTGCTTTCGCAAACCCTGCTGATATCGAGAAAGCACTCCTCAAATACAGAAAAGATATCGAGGATATAAAAACAAACATTGTTGGGGAAGTTGATAAAGACAAAGAGTTGAAAAAATATATTGGTGCTATCAAGAGAAAAGTCAACACGAAGCTCGGGCAGCTTTCAAATTCGCTTAGGCAACTTGACCTAGTATCTAAAGAGATCACAAGTTTAATACAGCCCCTTGCTTCACAGCCGCTAGCATATAAATGGATTCTCAACTTTGTGCTGAAAGCAATTGTCTCACAAGCAGAAACAGAAGTCACCGTCAAGCCAGCCGCTGCATTGCCTCTTGGTCGATTGGCTTATAATTTGCTTTGCAATCTTAATGGTCTAGAATTTTACTTATCTGCTCGGTTTGTTAAGAAATGTTGCTTAGTGATAGGATACACAGGCACAATAGACACTGAGGAAGGAAGAGTACGCATGGGCTGGCGTAGGAGCGATGGCAAATGGGAGTCTGAAGTGAAATATGAAGAGCGCATGGGTGGGATTCTATCTGTGTGGGCAGTGATAGGTTGGGTTAACCAAACAACGAGTCTTCTATTGTTTAACATGAAGGCTGAATGGATGTTTTTGGCGCGCTTGCTCAATACAAAACCAGAGCTACTTGGTGATGTCCATTTTGTTGCCGTGTGTAATTGGTGGGAGGCTGCAGGGGAAAAGTTCTTCAAAACATTCGGCAAGCAAGCACAAAAGTTGTTGACAGTTTCCATTACCGACTGGGTCCCTTTAGGGGTAAGTAGGTCCTTTCCTGCCGCAACGCGTTTACAGATTCTTGGAGAAGACCTATTCACGAAAAATAATTTCAACACATTAAAGGAAATGGAGCCATAGTTTACCTTAATAGCTGATTAAAAGAAATTAACTAATCATTCAGATTCGAACTCATCAGAACTCTCATTCGTCTGTTCATCCACCCCCGCGTTGTCGTCAGACTCTCCATAAAACACTTTCGAAGATGTCCTCGTACTCCTCCTGATCACAGCAGGCTTTGAGACAGCTGTCGAAACATTTCTGATGTTTTGGTGAGATCTTGATCGCACCGGGGTCGACATTTTTGATCGGGCTGATCCTTTTCCTCGCTTCACGTTTTGAGGCTTGTTAGTAGAGTGAGATCTTTTTTTCCCCGTACTTAGAGTTTTGTTTGAAAAGCTTTCCCGTAATTCTATTTGTATCAGATCAGGAATGTAGACACGAGAAATGAAGTCGTGTGCCTGTTGGTAGTCTTCCATAGGCAGAAACAAATCTGATGGTAAATTGATCTTTCCAGGCCAGGTTTGTAAATTCCAAGATTTGGAATCAGCCAATTCTTTCAACATCAATTGAAATAATTCAGCAACCCGATACAAATTCAAAACCTCATTTGGTAGATCCTCCATTCCATAGAATGAAGACTCTATCGAGTTATCTCGATACTGCTTCACCCGGCTTGCAAGATAGTAGAGTAAATTTATGTTGGACTCATTCGCAATTGTGCCAATAAACATGGAAGCAATTCCCAGTGCATATATATATGCATCTAGTTGTCTTTCTGTCAAGGCTTTGCTCTCGTCGCACATTAGTTTGTCGAACCGATCATCGTGTGCTAAAGCATGGATGAGTCTCACAGAAGTTCGCTCATACAGCATCTCCTGTTTAGTATTCACACGTTGATGCTGTGAAACTATCCAAGTGCTGATGTAGCTTCGCAAATTCGGATCAGGCTCATGTCCCATGAAAAATACGAGATGTAAAAACCTTTCCGAAATGGCTTTCTCCTGTAGTTTCTTTCTCAAAGACCTAAGGAATATCTCACGAACAGACATTTCTTCATCAAGAAGAAGGCGCGTCATTTTTTTGATGACATCAAGACTGATCAAGGAGTTCAACCGTGGAAGCTTTGCAAGTTTCAAAAGCATTAACCCCAGATAAAGTTTGAGTTTCAGTCGATAACAGTAAGGAGTAGCGATTGTATTCACATCCGTTGAAAGCTTTACAAGTTCACCATTATTAAAAATGATATTTGCAAGGAGATTGATGGGCTTTTCTGCTGCGTTCAACGTAGCCTTATCCGTTGAATCACTCGAGGCAATGTGTCTCAATTTGTTGGCGATAAGACGAACGGCTATGAGTTTCTCGATAAGCATCTCGTGTTTGAATAAATTTTCATTGTCAATCCACTTCAACTTAGCTATTGAATCCAATTCCAGAGACTGCAATCTGTTCTTCTTGAGAATCTCTTCAATGATGACGGTGTTGATGCCGGAGGAAAAAGATGTTAGGGAGAGTGGGTCAACTAGATATACTTCAGCCACAATAGAGAGATGCGCTTTAAAGTTTTGGTCTTTCGGGCTCAAAGGCATGATGCTTCCCAATATTTTGAAGACACGTGCTTCTTTTGATGGGGAACACCCAATAATTTTCACACAATATTTCGCCTGTAGGTAACACCCATTAGTTGCAAGTACATGCATTCGTTTATAGAAGGATTCTTCCTCTGGGAATCTCTCAGGTAGTTTTCGCAACACATGGTATAGTGATTGCAAGAGGCGCACTGGAATATCCTTTATGTCATCTGACTCTACCATTTTGACTAAAGCGGTGACGTGATTTTTGCAAACATTTGGACAATCTGTCGTTATCATAGACATGAGCTCATTTGCAGCCTTATAATTGTCAGACCCGCTCTCTTGCGAGACCTTAATTAATTCGCCGATATTGGACTTGTTGTAAAATATCACGGAGGAGCGGTATAGTAATATTTTCATGTTTGAAACCATTTCCGCGGTTGTAGAGTGGGGTTTTCCTTTTCCATACTTTATGTTTTTCACATCACTCAATTTTGTGAGAAGCTCTTTCGCCGAGTTTTTAACTGTTTTGTAATCCAGATCCATGTCTATGCAATTTCTCAATAAATTAACGAATCTTGGGTTTTTAAGCCTGAAAAATGTGTTCAAGCTTTCGTAAGAATTGAGGCCTTCAGGGACCTGAGATTCCAACCACTTAATAACTTTTTCGACCTTGATTAATATCTTTTCATTGGATTCATTTTCCTTGTTTTCAATTTCCATTGATGAATTGCAAATGTACTCTTCTGCTAAATCTAGAAACTTCAGGAGCACTTCAGCGTTTTTTTGCTGACGCTTTGTGATGGCTCTGAAAGCTAGACTGCCTTTTTCTCTCAACTCTTTAAGAAATTGGCATAAGCGGAATACCCTTATTTCTGCAGAATCATCAAAGGGAAGTAATTTTTCGAAAAGACATATATCAACTGCTGTTGTAATCGACTTATCGTTGATGTAGTTGAGCTGGAGAAGATTATTTGGTACACCATTCACAACGCAATGTATCACATTTTCATGGTCTTCAGAGTTCGAAGACCCTAAATCAACGACTTCATTATTAGCTAGTGATACCATGCAATCATTGTACAAGTGAGCCAATACGTTGATGGCTGTGTTTCTCGTTTGAACGTGCTTCTCTCGAATGAGTTGAAATAGGGTCTTCAAAATGGATTCATTGCAGACTTTTTTCATGATCACGGAGAAAGAAAGAGACTCAAGAGAACAGCAAGCGCTAAATCTTACCTTTTCACTAGAGTCAGTCAAGCACTTTGAAAAACCAAGACTCAACTCGGAGTTTATTTCCGATGTGGTTTCAAGAGAGAGAATGACGGGGGCTTGTTCTATCCAAACAGCTCTCACCGAAGGAGACGTGTCAGAAGATTTCTTCAACCAGTTTGTCCACGTGTCTCTATGATAACTAACAAAAGTCACAGCTGAATTGCCGTTTTTTGACAACGAAGAAGATGATAACATACTGCCGATGGTTTTAGTGGCGAGCATCCTTATACCTTCATCGTCTGAGTTTAGTTCATCACTAATGAGGCCCATCACAGATGCAAGAAGGTCTGGGACATGAGCCCATATGTGCACTGAGGAGAGATGTATTTTCTCCAAGGCCTCAAATGGGGCATGCCGGTCTTTTTCGCTTGATTTGGCGCTTTCATCGAGCATTTCAGAAAAAAGATGGGCCACCAGGCGAGCCATTTTATCTGAATTTGCTTCACATATAGCCAACGAAAAGATGAATGCGGTATTCGAAATATTTGAGGACCTGCTCATAAGTTGACAATCTGTAGCAACTGTAAGATGTTTAACAATCAAAGAGACTACACCCTGAGGAATGTAGTCTATTTCAGAGATGGTTTCTGCAAGCATTTCTGAGGCGAGCGGTTCTAACCTGGAAGGGAAGTCTTTTGTGGTGAGCTTGTACATGGTATTAAATAACAAGGACACAAGCTCCTGTGAATCTGGCAAGTCTCCAATCAAAACAACTGTCCGAACTTCTACAAGACGCTTCAAGATATATGACTGCTGTAAGAAGTAAGGGTTGTCCTCATCCCACAAGTGTGAGAACTGAGCAAAGAACGCCCTAAAAATATCCGAAAGTTCTTCCTCGGTGAACGGCGCATCAGGCGCATACAACCGAATAATGTCAGCAATAGCACATGCAGTGAAAGCCTTGACTCCAACGTTTGCGTGTTTAATCAATTTGGGATTGGCGAGGTTTCTGGCGAGATCTTTATAGTCTTCAAG
This sequence comes from Metschnikowia bicuspidata var. bicuspidata NRRL YB-4993, assembly GCF_001664035.1. NCBI lineage: Eukaryota > Fungi > Ascomycota > Pichiomycetes > Serinales > Metschnikowiaceae > Metschnikowia > Metschnikowia bicuspidata. The sequence goes on along the minus strand of NW_017387738.1, from coordinate 207,399 downwards.
CACCGCCAGTTCCTGATCTACCGCTGAAAGCTCGTCTGCAATTTTCAGCAAGCGAGCAATTAGCTCCTTCGTGGGAATTGATTTCCCTAGTGATGGGATAATTGGTGCGTCGAGCGCTGCCTTGGGCTTCACTCTGCGAGCCATTGTTGAAGATGGATAGAGCGTTGATCTGGATAACTGTTTTCTCAATTCCGAATTCAAGTACAAGACGCGTTGCGCGCCGCGCGTGCAGTAGCTCTGAGGTACCCACGAACTGCAATCTTGTTACGCTTTAATATTCCTCCTGCTTGAAAATCCAGCCCCATTTGACTGATAAGAGCTTCCGTCCCACTTATTTTGGAAAAAATGGATCCGGTAGAGTGCTGGATTTAATGGTCTAACAGAGATTTCTCTGAAGTCCTCGTGCGATAACAGGGCATGAGGGCCCCAGAACCCTCAGCACACCACTGGGAAACTCTCGTACAGTACAGGAAGTGCAAAAAAGGCGAATCACATCGATTGACACATTCTGACGCATGACGTTACGATAAACTTTGATATGCTGCAAATATTGTGATAAATTACACGATAGACTAATCTCTGGAGCTTCTCTTTCTGTGCCAGTTAGTCCGAGAATGACAATGTTGAAAACCATGACCGAACTATCGAGCGAATGTATTCCTGAAAGATTGCGATACAAGAGCATGTCAGGATTTTACTCCGTTAGATTTTTGTGGTGGGTCTCATCGGTCAATGAAACTCAGTTTCCCATATCAATCAAGATGCATGCTTTTCTTTTGTCTGTTCGCTCCTCTTTTTCGATGGCCTCAGATTGTCCACATCACCAGGCAAACTTTGCGCGAGATCTGGGTGCGAAAGGCTTCCGCCAGTAAGGTGTGGTAAAGTCAACAAAGTTCCTGTTTGTAGTCTACATAATTAGCTCAGTTTTAAGTGTGACCTTTTTGACACTGATGCGCCTAGAAGTACTTATGAATATCAGGTGTGCGCATGTGTGTTGTTTCCGCACGCCTTTCTATCAGATCCAAAAAAAAATTGACATAGTCTTAAAAGGGAATAGTCTGCATTTAGAGACGCGGCTGGGAGCTTATTTTGCTTTGAGCAGCCTTCCCCTGAGCGTTGCCTGGTTTAATGTAAACAAATATTTAGCGCTAGGAATGCGACTGTCCTTTGTGTACGTTTGAGCCGGATTTTGCCTTGCTTGGCGCCTTTGTCCTGCAGGCACGTGCGGTGGCTATATTAGTCTTGCCAATTTTAGCGGCAAGAATAACAAACATTTGGCGCTGCAATGTGGCTTCCATCAAAAGAAGGAATGAACAGTATCACATCATCTTTTTGAAAAGACAACAAAAACAAGAAAAAAAAAATAGAAAAACATCATCCGCAACTGCACTCCTCGTGACCATACTTGAACGTCGCTATTCTCCTCTTCTACAATTATTTCAAAATCTTCTCCTTCACCACCAGCATATGGTAGAGCATCCCTGAGACATTCAGTATCGTTGCACCCCCACGCAGCTGCAAACCCTTTATTTGTTTCGTCTCAAAATTTGTTCTCACACAGGTTGTTATTCTCAATTGAGCTCCACGAAATCTTAGCTACGCTTTTTTGAATCGCGAAATTACGATTCCATAGTACTTTTTTTTGCGAGCTGTCATCGGGTTTTCTTTGTTCCACGCCTTTAGGAAACCACAAAAACACATCAAGATTCATCCCTTACCTCGCACACGCCACATTCCCCCAAGTTCCCATTTTGACCATTGCACACATTCCGGCCCTTTTACTTACTCGAAACATAATCCCTAAGTCATCGTCACGTGTTCATACCTTCCGAACGTAGCTCACATGTCGACTGCCACTAGCATTGCCAGTAGATCATACTTCGATCACCAAAACGCTGACACCTCTGTATCAGATCTCGGAGATCAGACGGGCAATAACCGGTCATCTGTTGTTTCCAGGAGCAGCGCCACACCGAAAAAAAGTCACCGGGAGATCCGTTTCGGAGCCTATATACTTGGTTCTACTCTTGGCGAGGGTGAGTTTGGGAAAGTTAAACTAGGATGGCGCAAAGATGGCAAACATCCAAGCCAGGTGGCAATCAAACTTATAAAACGAGACACGATCGTGAAGGATCTGGAATCTGAAATTAAAATCTATCGTGAAATCAACTCCTTGAGGTTACTTAACCACCCGAACATTGTGAATCTCGTTGAGGTCTTGAAGAGCGGGAAATACATCGGCATTGTCCTAGAATATGCTTCTGGGGGTGAATTATTTGATTTCATTTTGAAACAAAAGTATCTCAAGGAAAACGTGGCTAAAAAGCTTTTTGCCCAGCTAGTTAGTGGTGTTGACTATATGCATTCAAAGGGTCTTATCCACCGGGATTTGAAACTAGAGAATCTTTTATTGGACAAACACAAGAACATCGTCATCTCAGATTTCGGGTTTGTGAACTCGTATAACAAATCCAAAAATGATCTCATGAAGACTTCTTGTGGCTCGCCTTGCTACGCCGCCCCCGAATTGGTCTTGACTCAATCCCCGTACGCTGGACGCAAGGTGGATATTTGGTCAATCGGTGTAATTCTTTACGCCATGCTTGCAGGTTATTTACCTTTTGATGATGATGCCGAAAACGAAGACGGTGCTGACATCGTCAAGTTGTACAATTATATATGCAACAACCCACTCACATTTCCTGAGTATATTTCCCCATTGGCGAGAGATTTGCTTAGAAAAATCATTGTGCCAAATCCGGCCAAAAGAATTTCAATGGACGAGATTCGGAGTCATCCATGGCTAGCTCCTCATGCAAACTTGTTGTCTATCAGACAACTGGAGTGGGACAGAATCATAACCGAGGACAAGGAGAGACGTGCCGCTTCCCGTTTGGTGGACACAAATAAGCAGAAGAGATACTCGATGTTCAACGAGACAACGAGCTCCTCGGCCTTAATGCTTAATAATTCCGCAAAAACTCCACACGGTCGGTCCTACACGTCAAACTCAAACATCATTTACGCAAACCCGACGACACTGTCTTCGTTTGCGAATGTTGTAGCGTTGCCAAATGATATCAGACTGGATTCATCCACTTCTGTCTGGTCGAACTCTAATGCACAAGCTCCGTATGGTAAAAGTGGACGAAGCGACGAAGCTTCACCAACCAGATCTGATAAAGCCTCCTTTCCGCGTGGGCACACGAAGTCCACGTCCATGTCTGGATCTTATCCTTCCGCGAGCTTTGCTCTCAAGGCGATTGTTTCAGAGCATGATAAACCAACTGAAAATGAATCGAATCAATCAGTGAGCACGCCTCGTGTCGATTTGAGTCGTGTGTCTACTTTCACCGGAAACATTCCAACAATTGCCGAAAGCCCTACTCTGACCGAGATTGAGAGAACAGTCAACGGAGTGGCAAAGAATTTTGTGCCGATGGTGGAAAGATTGCCACATGGTCAAAGAAGACCTCGCCCAACGTCATATCACCCAGGTTCAATGAGCAGTTCGCTCAGTTTGGTCAGTACCCACTCTGCTGCAGTCCTAGACTACATAAAGATGAGCCCTCCCATGAATTTATCAGCGCCTCAGTTTCGATCAGCGTCTCCCACAAAAAGCTTGCATAAAGTGGATTCAGCTGTGGATTCCGAGACACATAGCAGTCCAGGTTCGCTGTCTACCATTCCAACTCGGAATTCTACACGAAGAGACTCGGTTGTGACCCCTATAAATGTGAATGGTGTGCTATCATCAGACATCCATTCGCAAGAAAACAAACGAAATTTGGTCTTGAGCTATCTCGAGGATAAAATGGATACCTTGGAACTTACTGAGCTGCACAGTCCTGTCCGTGTATCAGTCCAGGATTGGGAAATGTCCAAAGCATCGGAGCTTCAAAAACCAGGGGCAGTATCTTCGGTTCACGAGAATCCAGAAATTAAACTGTCAAGAGTTCCTGGCTCTACTGAATCGCCGATTGCGGAGCTACTTAAATTGTGTGAATCTAGTCCTAAACGAGAGAACTTGTCCGAAAAAGGCATCGAAGACTCGGAAGCTCCCCAAAAAGAAAGTCGAAAATCAGAGGTCATACAACGCAGAGATCGTGACAAAGAGAATAGAGAAGTCAGGAGAAACAAAAAGAAAAACAGGTTTAGCATCTTGTCTTTTTACAGCACTTCAAACGCATCATCCAACACCATCTCTTCATCCGCTAAAAAGGTCCTTGAACCTTCGAATGAAGCCAATTTGTCTCTTTCTTCGGGTCAAAAGGATCAGAAAGTCGCGGAGTCATCAACCTCCGTTAATGCATCGCTGACAAAACGAACTTCGACAAGTACTGCAAGCACTAACACGAGCACCTTTGTTAATGGCAGAGAGGCGAGTGCAGCTCGTAAAGTGATGAACTTTTTTAAGCGTAAAAGTGTGAGGATTGGTTGATCTGTATGATCAATGTGCAGCGAGATGCCTTCATCTCAACAACATGATAATTGTAACGAAATGAATAATGTTTAATGAAATCAATATTAAAGATTCAAACGATACGTACAAGTTGATGCCTTCAACTCTATATAGTGACTGTAATTCCCGGCTAAAAATATTACTTGATGACATTATAAAAAATCAGGCAGCAAATATATCGCACTTTCTGTCAATCTCGATTCTGCATAAATTTTCTGAACCCACGTAGTACGATTCTTTTCCGTAATGGTGGCAAATTCCTCTGAAGCATCCCCTGACAATCAGGCCAAGCATGATTCACAAATCTCCCTAAATTCACGAGATGGCGGCGAATTTTCAAACCTCGTCCCACAGGTTCTGGACTCTGATGATGACTCAGAAACAGCTTCCAGTTCGAACTCGGACTCGGAGTCCGATTATGAAGAGAATTCGGAAGCGATAGCGACAACTATCGTCCAGGAGATTGATGAAGGTACATACATCTGTTTGGTTTGTACTTGTGAAATTGACCGCCAATCCGAGATCTGGAGTTGCCAGGAATGTTTTCGGGTGTATGACTTAGAGTGTATAAAAGATTGGGCAGTACGGGGCTCTTCCACCACCGGCAACCGAGAATGGCGATGTCCATCATGTAATTTTGAGCATTCGACGCTACCGAACAAGTTCACATGTTGGTGTGGGCGCATAAAAAACCCCAAGCCAGACACTTTAGTACCATTTTCATGTGGAAATCCTTGCGATGCCAAGTATACCGATTGCGTTCATTCATGTTCTTCAGTATGCCATCCAGGAGAACATCCACAATGTGGTGCTTTGGGCCCCGTCATGAAATGCCACTGTGGTAAGCATCTGCAGCAACTTCCGTGCTTGGCCACTCCATACGAGCAGGGATGGCAGTGTGATTCTCCATGTGGCGTTACTGTTTGTGCAATGGACCATTTATGTTCAAAGGGAAACTGTCACTCTGGATTTTGTGGACCTTGCGAACAGATAGTCGATGTGCCCTGCTATTGTGGGAGTCATATCATACCAACAAAATGCTCTCAGTTAGAACCCAAGCCCTGTCTAAGAGATGGGGTCTCCTTTTTGGGCGCAACTTCTTGTGGCGATATCACCGTGCGCTATTTTGACTGTAAAGTTCATTTTGAAGATCTCAGTTGCCAGCCGCTTGCTAAAGAAGAGCAACATTGCAAGTTTTCGCCTGACATCGTGAAATCTTGCTATTGCGGAAAACTGCCGACTCAAGACCTACACAGAAAAATATGTACTGACCCAATGCCAGAATGTGACCGTCAATGTGGAAAAACGCTTGATTGTGGGTGTGAGTGCCTAGCTAAATGTCATGAGGGACCATGTGAATGCTTCAACATCTTGGAAACCAGCTGCTCGTGCGGATATTGTACCTTCTTGGTGCCTTGTAAAGCTATTCAACAGGGTTTCGTGCCAAAGTGTCATCGCAAATGTACTGCCATGCTCAGTTGCAGAAGGCATTGGCACAGGGAAAAATGCTGCGAGTATGAACAAGTTGCACTCAAAAGAGAGCGTGAAACGAAAAAACTCAGCAGAAACAGAATCAGAACAAACTTTGACGACCAAATGTTCACTATGGAAACACCGCACATATGTACCAAGACGTGTAATCAGATGAAACTGTGCGGATTACACCGATGTGAAGCACTCTGTCACAGTGGGAAGTGTGGGGTGTGTCTAGAAGCATCAAACGAGGACTTAGTCTGCAATTGTGGTAAAACTGTCGTTCCAGCACCAGTGAGATGTGGAACCATTCTCAACTGTCAAGAACCGTGTTCACGTCCAAAAGCATGTGGTCATGAACAAGAACTTCATAAATGCCATGACGATGATAAACAGTGTCCAAATTGTACGAAGCCTGTTCCAAAATCATGCAACTGCGGCTCCAAGATCATCCCAAATGTATTGTGCTCCGTCGAGAATGTCTCTTGCGGTAAGATCTGCAAAGTTAAAAAAGATTGTGGACATCCTTGCAACAGGCCTTGTTCAAAGGATTGCACGAAAGGTAATCATGCATCTCCGGCTTCTTGTCAATTTTTTTGCCGGAAGATCAAGAACAGTTGCCCGCATATGTGTACGGCAAAATGTCATGATTGGGGCAAAAAACCTTGCGATCTTTCCAAGTGTGCCGATCTCGTTTCAAACAGCTGTCTTTGTGGCAGGATTTCAAAGAAAGTTCCTTGCGGAGCCTCCGTGACTACGGAAAGTAAGATTGGGACATTCATTGGGTGTGATGATGACTGTGCTTTCGCCAAGCGTGAAGAAGAGTTGCGTGTTGCATTTAATATGGGCGTGAAACCAGCAACATCATCATATCCTGAGGATGCAGTCAAGGTTTACCGTCGCCAGACAAACTGGTGTTCAAAGTATGAAAACCAGATTAGGGATTTCATTAGTGATTACCAGGACTACGTTGCCGCCGGAATAAAAGCAAAGAAATCTTTACATCTCCCTCCCATGAACACTCCTCAGCGAAAGTTTATTCATCAGATTGCAGAAGCATTCAAGCTCTACTCTGAATCGCAGGATAAAGAGCCTTTGAAATCTGTGTTTATTTGCATCACAGATTCTACGGCTGTTCCCCCTTTGACGCTTAAACAGACGGTTGCAGCAGAGGATGAGATAGAAAAAAAGAAATTGTTTTTGGAGAATCTCCAGCAAACCCAAATTGAGGAAAGCTTTTTCAATTCCATTTTGATTCGAGATGTATTTTTTGGTGTTTCCAAGGATGATGTGGAGAGCAATGTGAAACAAATTCTTCAATCACATCCGGAAATTGAAAACCCTCTGATTCACTGGATTAAAGACTCAACTTTTGCATTCTCCTGCGATAATTTCAAGACTATGGATAAGGAGAAAGAAGACAAACTATACTCTCTCCTGAAGTCGTTCAAAAACGTTTTGAGAGAGAAGTATATTGCGTTTGACTGTAAGATGTGCATGGTTGACGACGGCGTGACACTTGTTTTGAAGACAGACTCAAGAAATGTGGTGAAAAGTTTGGAAACATCGGAACCGGATCAACGGAAGAATAACAAGTTTTCCGTTTTGGAAGAAACTGCCAGCTGAGTCACTCTTCGAAGCATTATTTACGCTAATTGGTCGTGACACGTATTTATTATATATTCAGAAAATTACGAATTATTCAGAAAATTACGAATATGTTCTGAGAACGCGTGCTTTATACCTCAATGACTATTCGTTGTCTTCACCTGAGCTCTTAGCTTCCGGAGCCTTTTCACTTTCAGCTTTCTCAGCGATTGCATCCTCATTTTGCTCGCTCGCTCTCTTGTGTCGTCTGGCTCTCTTTTTCTTTGGCTGATCTGGGTGCGTGTCCTCTTTGCGATCAGCCTTCTTCTTTTTGACACTCAAGGGGTTTGGCTCGCTTGGTTCCTTCCTCTTCCGCGTTGGTTTTTCCTCCGTAATCTCTTTAGGTTTATCTTTCTCAATGTATCCAACCTTGGAGTCGTTCAAGCCAGCCTTCAACTTAGCATTTTCACACAACTCCGCGGCGCGCTTTGTAGCATCAGAAGCCGGCTCCATCACCATAACGGACCTATTCATGAAAACAAGAGGCACTCCAGGAACACCGCGGAGTTTTCTCCTCAAGCTCGTGGACTGGCTGGCCACGATATATCTGTGTTTATTCTTGCCATCGACATCTACAATGGACCTTATGCAATCAGCCGGAGGCTTGGGTTCCTTTATCGAGTGGTTGCATCTTCTTCTTTCAAAAGATTTGGCCAAATCTATGGCGATCTGGTCGTTGCTTTGGTATAGAGCTTGCATGCAACATTGTGTAATCATGGGCTTAGTGTCTGCCTGGATAGTCCGATCAAGGCCCTTCACCAAGTTAAACGATGCCTTCACACAATTGAGTATTATTTCGTCATCGATGATTGTTTGGAAAGGCTCCCTGAACTTAAATGCATGTAAATATAGATTGATTTGTTTCTTGTAGGACTTGGCACGCTTTTGTCTCATTTTCGTTTGCAACACTCAACGTGCTTTCGAGAAAAAGTATTCGATGAGATGGTTCTGAGCTAGATCCGAGGGCCGGCAGAACCGGGGGTCGGGTGGAAAAAAAAATCATTCCTCATTTATCTTCACGCAGGCCATGAGCTCACCATCTCTTCGCGAGTTAGGCAGATAGTGGAAAGAGGTCTTCGGGCACAATCCAAGCTTCGCAAATACACACACATAACCAAGCTATGTCAGCCGTTGGATCGCTCATTTTCTGCACGGGATGTGGAAACTTGCTCGATTCCGTGAGCTCTAAGCCCACATTGGACTGTCAGGTGTGCAAGAAAACATACGCGAGTCTGCAGTTCGCAGACTTGAAGGTTGTCACTGAGTCCTCCGAGGACGCTTTTCCATCGGCATTGAAATTGAAGCAATCTGTGGTGAAGACTACATTGAAAACTGATGAAATAGAAGAGGGCGCCACGATCAAGGAGAAATGTCCTAAGTGTGGAAACGACGAGATGCAATACCATACCTTACAATTGAGATCGGCCGATGAAGGTGCCACTGTTTTCTACACCTGTACCAGCTGTGGCTATCGTTTCAGAACCAATAACTAGAGACTCCCTTCTGCACTTATGTATTATAGAAAAATCGCATGCTTTGGTCATATTTGCCCGTAGAATGTGGGGCTGGTAAGGGGAATCATTCCCTGGTCCACTGGAGGAGCCTACCATTCCCGACCGAATCTTGTCAAGCGTTCAATCGCGTTTCTCGCATACCCACATTAAATTGCCAGTTTTGCTACAAATAATTCCATTATCATATATGTTCGCAACTATTCTCAGTTTCCTTACTGAGTCTTGACCGTGGCGTATTCCAACTCGTTGGAATTTTCGTACTCGTACATGTCCAAAGCAACAATCGCGCTATCTCTCACAACTTCCTCCTCATCGTTCAAGAAGGACTTCAAGACTGGCAAACACTCATCTGTGGCAATAGAGCCCAAGGCTTCAGCTGCCTCGTGTCTCACCATACCGGCTTCTCTGTCGTCTTTCAAGATTTTGATCAAAGAGGGGACGGTCACTGGATTACACAACTGACCAAAAACATAAGCAATTTCATGCTTGAACAAAGCAGATGGATCATCCAAACCTGTGGCCAAGGCAAGGCAGGCCTCGTCCGTGGCCAAATCCCTTAGTCTGAACATAGCCCGGTATCTCTCAAACAAAGGCACTTCCTGGTCGTTCAAAATCTTTTGCAATTTGTCTACTTTCGATTCCTTGTCGGTGGCCATAGGAGGAGCAGGGTCGATCGAAGTGAACGCAGACTTCTCCAAGGTTTCCGTCTTCGCAGCCGCGGACTTCTCCCAATTAATTCTCTCGATAGCCAACTCACATGTTTGTCTGATCTCAATCGATGGATCATTTTTGAAGTAGTCCTCCAACATTTCCAAGCACTCAGAGTCACCGATAGCTCCCATGGCCTCGGCAGCCTCGTGTCTGACCATGACCTGCTGATTGGTGTCTGCCAATACATTCTTCAAATGCTTGTTCGCATACACATTGTGTATTTGGCCCAAGACATAGGCCACCTCGTGCTTCAATAATTCGTAGCTGTCGGCGAAACATTCAGCAATGTAGTCGATGGCCTTGTGGACGGTCTCTTCGTCCTCAGAGTCTGCACCAAGACACTTCAAGTTGAACAAGGCTCTGAATCTGTTGGCCAAGGCCACGTCTCCAGATTTGTTACACAAAACATCTCTCAACTGGTCGATGGTTGCAGAGTCCACGTCGATTTCACTCATTTTCAGCTGGTGCGTGGAAGATGTTAATCTATATACTGAATTTTTCCTCGATCTTTTTTCTCTTTGCCAAGGCCTAATGCGCTCTCTTTATCTTTTTTCATCAGTCCGCAGCGAAGGCAAAAAGAAATGCCTGGGCGCACTGAGATGACCTCGATGGCATGCTTCGGACGGTCTTGAATCGCTACTCATATCTATGTTGGCCCCTGGATATAAGTGAATGTAAATCAAAACCTTAAGAACCTAACGAAAACATTATTGTGTCCTAACTTTGCATAACATGGCCCGAGGTTCGGGCATAATTGTGTAGGCCGGGGCTTCACATCCATTTTCTCGCCCAGTGACTCCCGGTTAATAATGAAATTCTTGATACTTGCGTCACTGTTCTAATTTGTTCATCTGCCTTGGAATAATGTACTCAAAAAAAGATTAACGTTATAACAACGGTCCCGAATACCGTGTAAACCGGTTGAAGAGAAGAAAATAGAATCATAGACACACCTAAAGTAAATGGTAAACATAAATATTCTAAAGCTTGGAGAATATTAAACAAAAAGATTAATAATCTAGTTGTTGAGAAACCTATTAGCGTCTTTTTTCTATTTCCCCCGATTTTTATTATATTTTGTCGACAGCTGCTGAAAACTTACTAAGCGTTTTCACCCCTAAATAGATGCTTGAAGTGAAGCTGGATATACACCAGGGTATACACTTTCAACGCGAAAGATTATTTGTCTAGTCAGTGGATTTTTGTTTTATACATTTAAGTACGAATCTAAAAGCATGACCCCCACCTAAATAAAAATTAATCACTTGATAACAATCATTGTCCGTTGTGTACCTAACGCTGTGGTTTTCCAAATACCCAGTGAAGTAGCGCAGAATTCGCAATTTGGGAGAATCGAAATGGGTTGCAAAAACCTGAAATCTGTTTGCACAAAAATACTCCGAAGACCTCATTTAGAAAAATATCAATCCATCAACCTAAGACAAAAATTAACAGATGTACTTGCAGATGCAGCAAGTATTTTGATTCAACACCCTATCGACTTTCTTTGCCTGCATTTTAAAGCAAAACTTTATGAACTGATTTTCGGAGCATGGAACTTGGTTTATTTCCAAAACCATAAGTCTTTACGAGTACAATTAATGACAAATTCTGGAAACGCACATAAAATCATTGAATTCCACTAATTTAGCGTAACAGGAAAGCATCTAATTTGGCGTTTGAATGGAACACGCCAGCACAGTCGCGCGCCACGAGTATGGATCAGTGCGCACAGAAAATCCCGGAAAAATTTGAGAGTACGGGAAACGACACCATACCTAGTACCCAGACAAGTCTCACTCAAAATGGCCCAAGCTATGCCTGATTTGTCAAATGCCATAATGGCGCAGGATGAGATGGGGAGACCTTTCATCATCGTCAGAGACCAGGGCAAAAAACAGCGGAAACACGGTGTCGAGGCCACCAAATCTCACATCTTGGCTGCCAGAGCTGTGGCCTCGATTGTCAAGACGTCTTTGGGTCCTCGTGGGTTAGATAAAATTCTCGTCAGTCAGGACGGAGACATCACCATCACCAATGACGGAGCCACCATTTTGTCGCAGATGGACTTGGATAACGAAATCGCCAAGCTATTGGTTGAGTTGTCCAAATCTCAGGATGACGAAATTGGAGACGGCACCACGGGCGTGGTCGTCTTGGCTAGTGCCTTGTTGGACCAGGCGCTTGAACTCATCGAAAAGGGCATTCACCCCATCAAGATTGCCAACGGTTTCGATGAAGCGTGCAAAATTGCTATTGACGAGTTGAATGCTGTGGCGGATGAGATCAACATTTCTCATGAGTCTACCGACTCCAACTTATTGAAAGCGGCAAAGACCTCTTTGGGATCCAAAATTGTATCAAAAGCGCACAACCATTTTGCCCAGATGGCTGTCGACTCTGTATTGGCGGTAGCCGATCTCGAGCGTAAAGATGTTGACTTCGAATTGATCAAGATGGAGAGCAAAGTGGGGGGTGGAATCGAAGACTCGACTCTTATCAAGGGTGTTCTCTTAGATAAAGAATTTTCACACCCGCAAATGATCAAGGAGGTAAGAGACTGCAAGATTGCAATCTTGACTTGCCCATTTGAGCCACCAAAGCCAAAAACAAAGCATAAGTTGGACATCTCGACCGTCGAGGAATTTAAAGTCCTACAAGAATACGAACAGAAGAAGTTCCAAGACATGATTCAGCAGGTGAAGGACTCCGGCGCCAATGTTGTCGCCTGTCAGTGGGGGTTTGACGATGAAGCCAACCATTTATTATTGTCCAACAACTTGAATGCCATCAGATGGATTGGCGGGTCTGAGTTGGAGCTCTTGGCCATCGCCACCAACGGTAACATTGTCCCAAGATTTGAAGACTTGTCTGCCGAAAAGCTAGGAAAGGCTGGCGTGATCAGAGAGCTTGAGTTCGGTACGACAAGAGACCGCATGCTTGTGGTTGAGGAGTGCTCGAACACCAAAGCTGTCACCTGTTTCATCAGAGGCTCTAACGAAATGATTGTCGCCGAGGGCATTCGCGCCTTGCATGACTCGATTTGCGTTGTTCGTAACTTGATCAGAGACAACAGGGTCGTCTACGGTGGTGGTGCCGCTGAGTTGGCCAGTTCGATTGCCGTTAGTGCGGCCGCAGACAAACAAAAGGGCATTGACCAGTACGCCTTCAGAGCTTTTGCTGCTGCTTTGGACCAGGTTCCTATGATTCTTGCGGAAAACTCTGGCTTGGACCCAATTGAGACTCTTTCGACTCTTAAATCGAAGCAAGTCCTTGAGAAGTCGTCGCACTTGGGTGTCGACTGCTTGGGCAAGGGTACAACCGACATGAAAGAGCTTTTCATCATCGATCCGTTGATTGGCAAGAAGCAACAGTTGTTGTTGGCTACGCAGTTGACGAGAATGATTTTGAAGATCAACGATGTGATCATCAGTGGTAAGGACGAATACTAGTGTACAGTGGTGGGCTTTTTGAGATCGTATACATATTTCTAATTGTAGAGATATTGTGGAAAAAAATTTGGTTGAGAGAGCTTTCCTCTTTAGCTTTTGTTCGGGTCTTCTTGTTTGATCCGATTTTTGAAGTCACGAAAAACCGTCCATGGAGCCCAGTGCTTGGTTGAGAAGCCATCTACCGGCACGCCTCGCCGACCGCAGCAGATATGTGGAGGGCGACGGCCACCAGCAAAGGTAGTGCACACAGCCACGCGGTGAGCGCTACTCAAATCCCCCATGAGATAAACCGTAATGTTAACTGTCACGATTGACTCACATATAACAGTCTTATATTAATTGAACATGGCGTCTATGGGCACACCCGCTGTGGTTATGGACAACGGTACCGGCTTGACCAAACTAGGTTTTGCCGGGAACGACTCTCCTTCATTTGTCTTCCCCACTGCCATTGCTACTTCCACCAGCACCGGAAAGGGCGGGAAAAGCTCGGGGTCTTCCAACTCTTTCTTGAGCAATAAACGTGGATTGGAAGACTTGGATTTCTACATTGGCGACGAGGCGCTTTCCGCCGCCTCGGGGCCAAACTATTCGTTGTCGTATCCAATAAGACACGGCCAGATCGAAAATTGGGACCACATGGAGAGATTCTGGGAAAACTCCATCTTCAAATACCTCAGGTGCGAGCCTGAGGACCATTACTTCTTGTTGACTGAGCCGCCTTTGAACCCCCCGGAAAACAGAGAAAGTACGGCCGAGATTATGTTTGAGTCTTTCAACTGTAGTGGATTGTACATTGCCGTGCAGGCCGTGTTGGCGTTGGCTGCGTCCTGGACTTCTTCCAAGGTTCAGGATAGATCTTTGACCGGAACTGTGATCGATTCTGGTGACGGTGTCACACACGTGATCCCTGTTGCTGAGGGATATGTCATTGGAGGCGCCATCAAGAACATTCCTTTGGCCGGCAGGGATATCACACACTTTATCCAGTCTATGTTGAGAGACCGGGGTGAAGCGGATACTTCGTTGCAAACTGCAGAAAAGATCAAGCAGCAGTTCTGTTACGTGTGTCCAGACATGGTCAAAGAATTCAAGAAGTTTGACCAGTATCCTCAGGAGAAGTTTGCGCAATACATAGTCGAGACTGTGGACAAAAAGAAGTCTGTTGACGTGGGTTACGAGCGTTTCTTGGCCCCGGAAATCTTCTTCAACCCAGAAATATGCTCTTCTGATTATTTGACACCTTTGCCCACAGTGGTGGATCAGGTCGTGCAGGCAACGCCTATCGATGTGCGTAAGAAATTGTACAAGAACATTGTCTTGTCCGGAGGCTCCACGATGTTTAAGGATTTCGGAAGAAGGTTGCAGAGAGACATCAAGACGCTTGTCAATGACAGAATTGAGATAAGCGAGAAGTTGAGCGGTGTGAAGAGCACAGGTGTGGACGTCCAGGTGATTTCACACAAAAGACAAAGAAATGCGGTTTGGTTCGGTGGCTCTTTGCTTGCACAGACTGCAGAGTTCAAGAGCTACTGCTACACTAAGCAAGACTACGATGAGTACGGTCCAAGCATTGTCAGAAACTTCTCTCTTTTTTCTGTGCCATAATTTCTGAGGCATTTTACATACAAAAAACATAACCATCAAATTTGAGAAAGAAATCACGTATGAATTAATCATAAGGCAACAGTGCTAAGTATTAATCCAAGAGTGGGGACCCCAGACGACACATCCAACCGTAGAATAGGCTTTCTCGAGAAATACATCCGTACATCCGAACTGAAGGCTTATCTCCGCCCACCAACAGCATACTGGTTCAGTATACGTGAAGGTTAAACTATATCAAACACTTTGAAAATCAGCATCGGAAAACAACCTGTCCATGACATCTTCGCAGCTGCAGATTGTAGATGGTGTGGCGTTGAGCCACATCTTCATAGGGCTTAAGCTGACCATGGAGGACGAAAGGACCAAATGTGCCATTGAGCTTAGAAACTTCTTGGCCAGCATAGCCAGGGATCTCACGCCAGAGCAGTTCAACCGATACAACAACGAGATCAACCGCACGATTTTTGATCTTTTGCAAAGTAAGGACACTGTACAGACATTGGGCGGTATAGCTGCACTCAATGCCTTGATTGATTTTGACAGCGGAGTGGGCGAAGAAAACGCAACGAAAACAGCGAGATTTTCCAACTATTTGAGCTCCTTGATTCTTTCAAACGATATTAACATAATGAAGCAAGCGACGAAAACGCTAGGCAAGTTGGCCACGCCGGGGGGAACTTTGACTGGCGATTTTGTCGATTTCGAAGCTAAGAAAGCAATCGAGTGGCTCCAAAGTGATAATCGTCAGTATGAAAATCGCCGCCACGCTGCTATTCTAATTATAACGGCCCTTGCGGATAATGCTCCCTTGTTGCTCCAAAGCTACGTCACACAGATATTAGAGCATATCTGGATCCCACTCAGAGACCACAAGCTTATCATAAGGAATGACTCTGCAATCGCGCTACAGAAATGTATGTCTATTATTTACTCACGCGGAGTTGAGTCACGGCGTAAATGGATCCGTATTTTGTTAGACCTGGCGTCGCCAATTCTAAATTCCTCATCGCCAGACCATCGCGACACAAATAACGGCTCTGTTTCGTCTTACAGTCTCTCATCGAGCTCAAATTTACCATCAAATGAGTCTATCCACGGTGCCCTCTTGGTGTATCGTGAATTGATCAGATACCACGATGACCCGTATATCAAGTCCATGTTCGAATTGATGTACGAAAATGTCTCTCTTTATAAAAACCACAAACTGTCAGTCATCAGGCAAGAGCTCACCACAATTTACTCCTTGCTATGCAGGGTAGATGTGGATATCTTTGTTGAAAAATATTTGCATCGAACATTATACTTTTACTTGTCTCAATTAAAAAAGTACAAGAATCAAAACAGTGATTTTGTGAAGGCAGAAAAAAGTGCGATCTTAGAAAGTATTGGGTTGATTGCATTGGAAGTTGGCAATCAAATGGCAACCTATCTTGATGCCATTTTGGACAATATCAGAGACGGGCTTGCGCATCCAGCAAACTCTGGGGTCCAACAAATTCTTGCAAACGCAATTTCAACAGGAGATACGTCATCTACAGGTATTAAGTCACAAACTGTATCGCTGCTGATATCTTCTAAGAATAGAGCTATTCGAAAAGATATTGAGCCAGCAATATTTGACTGCATTGGCAAACTTTCAATGGCAGTGGGGCCGGCTTTAACAAAACACTTACAAAGAGACATTTTAGACATGATGTTTACCAGCTGCTCTCTTTCAAAAGCAATGCAAGATGTTTTGCAAACTTTGATAAAGACTATTCCTCCGCTCACTCCAACTATCAACATGAAGCTTCTTAACTTGTTGAGTTTGGTTCTCTCTGGAAAGACTTTTCAGCCTCCGGGCTCGCCATATGGGTCCATAAAGATAAATGAGTCTTCTGCGCGTGACTACCGACTCATAATGATCTCAAGAGATACAGGTCTCAGCGTAAGCAATATCTTGAACAACGCTGCGTCATACGCAAGTTACGATGACGCGATCGTTGTCCAAGCTTTAAAGATGGTTTCTTTTTTCGAGTTCGAAAACTATCAGCTTAACGAATTTGTGAGATATTGTATCGTCACTTATTTAGACAGCAACAGCCCCAAAGTCAGAAAATCTGCAGTATCTACATCATGCAAGATTTTCACTAAGGATCCGATATGTCATCAAACGAGCGTCAATGCATTAAGTGCCGTCAATGAGGTTGTGGACAAGATCTTGTCAATTGCCATTACTGACCCCGTCCCTGAAATTCGCCTCGAGTCTCTCAACAGTCTAGGCGAGGCCAGCAATTTTGATCCTCAATTATCCCAAGCTGAAAATGTTAAACACTTATTTGTGGCTCTTAATGACGAGAACTTTGAGATAAGAAAAATTGCTATAAAGATTTTGGGTCGTTTGTCCACAATAAACCCGGCATACATTGTTCCATCTTTAAGAAAAACCTTGATACAATTGTTGTCGAGATTGCAATACGCGAACACAAGCCGAAAGAAAGAGGAAACCGCTACAATTCTCGCTCTATTGATTGGAAATTCAACGGAACTATCTCGGCCGTACATTAAACCTATTGTTGAGACCTTACTTCCGAAAGCCAAAGATGCTAGCTCGTCTGTGGCAGCCAGTGCAATCAATTGTTTAGGTGAGGCTGCAATAGTGGCAGGTGAGGATATGAAGCCATTTTTACCAGATCTTATGCCACTAATTTTGGACACCTTTCAAGATCAAAGCTCTTCATTCAAGCGCGACGCAGCTTTAAAGGCATTGGGCCAAATTGCAAGCTCACTGGGTTATGTCATACAGCCTCTTCTCGATTATCCTCAATTATTGGGAATGCTCGTTGGTATCTTAAAGCTGGAGACTTCTCCTCATATCAGACGTGAAACAGTCAGACTATTAGGAATACTAGGTGCATTGGACCCGTACAAGCATCGTGAGGTGGAGCAAACTTCGCAAAAAATTCCTGATGAGCAAAATGCACCCCCGGTTGATATTGCGCTTCTTATGCAAGGTATGTCTCCTTCCAATGAGGAGTATTATCCCACAGTTGCCATCAACAATCTCATGAAAATACTCAAGGACCTGTCGTTGAGCTCGCATCATAACAAGGTCATTCAAGCGGTGATGTACATCTTTCAAACGTTAGGCTTGCGTTGTGTTTCATTCCTTCCACAGATTATTCCTGGTATGATCAAGGTAATGCATAGTTGTCCTCCTAGCATGCTCAAATTCTATTTGCAGCAGTTGGGTGCTCTTATTTTGATTGTCAAACAACACATTCGACCATTTTTACCCAGCATTTTCGAAATTATCAAAGAGTTTTTCAATACTTCCACACACCTCAACATCAAAGTCATAATCACTCATTTGATCGAATCCATATCAAGAGCGTTGGAAGGCGAATTCAAGATGTACCTCTCTGAAATATTGCCCCTCTTACTTGATTTGATCGAAGATGATAAGTCTGCCGAAAGAGAACCATCCATTCATGTTTTGAGAAGTTTTGTTGTGTTTGGAAATACCATAGAAGAGTATGATCATGTGATTGTACCCACTATAATCAAAATGTTTGAAATCGGACCTGTTCTGTTGAGAAAATATGCAATTGAAACAGTGGGAAAACTTGCCAAAAACATATCGCTAAACGATATGTCATCTAGGATTATTCATCCCTTATTGCGAGTGTTGAGACAAGATAACGAAGAACTCTCACATGCTGCTATGAATACTTTTTGTTGTTTGGCCTTAAGTATGGGTCAGGAATTTGTCATCTTTATTCCAGTGGTGAAGAAAGTTCTCATTCGACAAAAGTTGCATTCCGCATTATTCGACCAATTGGTTTCGAAACTTTTGAATGGTGACCCTCCACCAACAAATCTCAATATTTACAATGACTACGATATGCACATAAACCATTTTGATGTTCCAGATATTGATATGCCTTCAAAAAAATTGCCTGTCAATCAGACAGCTTTGAAAGCTGCTTGGGATTCATCTCAAAGAAATAATACTAGAGAAGATTGGCAGGAGTGGATTGCACGGTTGAGTAAGGAATTACTTAAACAAAGCCCATCACATGCAATTAGAGCTTGCGCTGGTCTTGCCTCTGATTATCATCCGCTTGCTAAAGACTTATTCAATTCAAGTTTTGCATCCTGCTGGAGCGAGTTATACTCACAACATCAGGAAGAGCTTATCGAGTCTCTATGCATCGCTTTGTCGGCACCAAATAACCCCCCTGAGATCCATCAAATCTTATTGAATTTAGCAGAATTCATGGAGCACGATGACAAGTCGTTGCCAATTGCCATCACTACCTTGGGCCAATATGCACAGAGATGTCATGCGTACGCTAAAGCATTGCACTACAAAGAGTTGGAATTTTATGAAGAGCCTACGACCCCAACTATTGAAGCCTTGATCAGCATAAATAACCAATTACAGCAGTCGGACGCGGCAGTTGGTATTTTGAAGCATGCTCAATTGCATCATGACCTCCAGCTCAAGGAAACATGGCATGAGAAGTTACAAAGATGGGAAGATGCCTTGAAAGCGTACAATGAAAGAGAAAAACTTGAGCCTGATAACATTGAAGTTGTGATGGGTAAAATGAGGTCCTTGCATGCATTAGGGGAATGGGAACAATTGTCTGAATTGGCTCAGAACAAGTGGAGTTCTTCATCAAGCGATATAAAGCGTAATGTTGCGCCTTTGGCAGCAGCAGCAGCTTGGGGATTAGGACAATGGGATAGAATGGATGCCTATATTCAGGTGATGAAACTGGAATCACCAGATAAAGCTTTTTTCAGTGCAATTTTGAGTCTTCATCGGAACAATTTTGAGGAAGCATCCAACCATATTCTTAATGCGCGGGACTTGCTTGTTACAGAAATCACAGCTTTAGTCAGTGAGAGCTACAACAGGGCATACGGCGTCGTCGTACGAGTTCAGATGTTGGCTGAGTTGGAAGAGATCATTAAATATAAATGTTTGCCACAGGGATCTGAAAAACGCGCTTTAATGCGCAAAACCTGGAATACTCGGCTTTTGGGCTGTCAACGGAATGTTGATATTTGGCAACGAATGTTAAAGGTTAGAGCCCTTGTCATCAAACCAAAACAGGACATGGAAATGTGGATCAAGTTTGCCAATCTTTGTCGCAAGTCTGGGAGATTCAATCTTGCCGAAAATTCACTTAATAATTTATTGGAGGGCGGTGCATCAGATACATCCTCAAGAGCCCCGCCTCAGGTGGTTTATGCTCAGTTGAAATACATGTGGGCCAAAGGACAGGGGAAGGAGGCTTTGAGGCATCTAGTGGATTTTACAACGCGCATGTCACAAGATCTTGGCTTGAATCCAAATGATTTAATAACTCAGCCTGTTCCTATTGATGGTCCTGGCATTCCAAAACATGTGGAAGAATACACCAAACTTCTTGCAAGATGCTTTTTGAAACAAGGTGAATGGCAAATTGTTCTGAATAGCAATTGGCGCACCGAGACGTCTGAAATTATTCTCGGTGCTTTCCTTTTGGCTACACATTTTGATAGCAAATGGTATAAGGCATGGCACAATTGGGCTTTGGCAAATTTCGAAGTCATTTCTTTGTACTCGCTGGGAAATGGAGCAAACTCCTCAAATGTGTTGGAACAGAGCGATCTTCGGGACAACCAGATGCAGCAGCTGCAAATGATCTCTGTTGAAGTTGTACAGAGACATGTAATTCCTTCTATTCAGGGATTTTTCCACTCAATTGCTTTATCAAGCTCTAATTCTTTGCAGGATACATTGCGTTTGCTTGCGTTATGGTTCAAATTTGGAGGTATACCTGAAGCAGCTCAAGCAATGACAGACGGCTTCAACATGGTAAAAATTGATAATTGGTTGCAAATTGTGCCGCAATTGATCTCTCGTATTCATCAGCCGAATCAAATTGTCAGCAGATCTTTACTTGGATTACTTACCGACCTTGGTAAAGCACATCCACAGGCTTTAGTTTACCCGTTGGCTGTGGCAGTCACATCTGAGTCCGTGAGTAGAAAGAAGGCAGCTCTTTCCATCATCGACAAAATGAGAGCCCATTCAGCAACTTTGGTGGAGCAGTCAGAACTTGTCAGTCATGAGCTTATTCGTGTCGCTGTATTGTGGCTAGAACAATGGTATGAAGGACTAGAAGACGCCCTGCGTTTGTTTTTTGGTGAGCACAACACCGAGAAAATGTTCGAGGTTCTTGAACCTCTCCACAAAATGCTTGAAAAGGGACCCGAAACAATGAGGGAGGCGTCTTTTAACAATGCATTTGGAAGGGAGTTGGCGGATGCTTACGAATGGGTTTTAAATTACCGTCGCACTAAAGATATTACGAATTTGAACCAGGCTTGGGATGTTTATTACAACGTCTTCCGAAAAATAAGCAGGCAATTACCACAACTTCAAAGCTTGGATTTGCTGTTTGTTTCTCCAAAATTGGAGGATGCTTACAATTTGGAATTGGCGGCCCCTGGAACATACCATGCTGGCAAACCCATCATCCGAATCATGAAGTTCGAGCCAACCTTCACGGTGATTTCCTCCAAGCAAAGACCAAGAAAATTGGTCTGTAAAGGCAGTGATGGCAAAGACTACCAGTATGTGTTAAAAGGACATGAAGACATCCGGCAGGATAATTTGGTTATGCAATTGTTTGGCTTGGTCAACACTCTTCTTGTCAATGATACAGAATGCTTCAAACGTCATTTGGACATCCAACAGTTCCCGGCAATTCCTCTCTCACCAAAGGTTGGTCTATTGGGGTGGGTTCCGAATAGTGATACTTTTCATGTGCTCATAAGAGAGTACAGAGAATCTAGAAAAATTTTGCTCAACATCGAACACAGGATCATGCTTCAAATGGCCCCTGATTATGATATTCTAACGATCTTACAAAAGGTCGAGGTTTTCACCGGAGCTTTGGATAATACTAGAGGTCAGGACTTGTATAAGGTTCTTTGGCTTAAGTCCAAGTCTTCAGAGGCTTGGCTTGACAGAAGAACAACTTATACCAGGTCATTGGCTGTCATGTCTATGGTGGGCTACATCTTAGGATTAGGAGACAGACACCCCTCAAATTTGATGCTTGACCGATTTACGGGCAAAGTTGTTCATATCGATTTTGGTGACTGTTTCGAGGCAGCGATCTTGCGTGAGAAGTATCCAGAAAAAGTTCCGTTCAGACTCACAAGAATGCTTAACTATGCCATGGAAGTCAGTGGTATCGAAGGATCGTTCCGTATCACTTGTGAGCATGTCATGAGAGTCCTCAGAGCCAACAAAGAATCCTTGATGGCAATTTTGGAGGCTTTTGCTTATGACCCCTTGATCAATTGGGGGTTTGACTTTCCCCCAAAGGTGCTTGCAGAAGCAACCGGAATTAAGATCCAGCAGCACAATACGAGCGAATTGTTGAAAAAAGGTGAAATCGACGAAGAGGAAGCTCAAAGACAGTACAAACAAAACGCCCTTGAGGTGAGAAATGCAAGAGCTGCTCTTGTGCTCAAGAGAATCACAGATAAACTCACTGGAAATGACATCAAACGTTTGAAGGGTTTGGACATACCTACTCAAGTCGACAAATTGATACAGCAAGCGACCAGTGTTGAAAATCTCTGTCAGCACTATATCGGCTGGTGTTCATTCTGGTAGGACCCATCAAATCAAATACCTTCCCCAATCAAATCAAGATGGTGTAATTACGTTCGTTAATATACAAAATTTATGCGATTTTCTTAGAGGCACTGGTGAAACCAGATCCTTTGATGGAGGCTGTCATGTAGTCTTCCTGGAGTTCGTCCGCATCGTCCTTCAAATATGCCTCAGTGCCAAAGATCAGTTTGATATCTCTTAACACCCAAATGAAATCTTCATCTATCTGAGCTTTATGAATTCTAACTCTTCCAACATCTTCTTTGCCGATTGCCATATAAGCCAAAGCGAGTTTAAGCTGGTTTCTTCCGAAACAGCTTGATTTAACGAGCTCATCGAGGAGTTGGTACGCAACCAATTCTCCCAAATCTTCGGGTAGAGAACCAGCGGTTCCGGTTCCCTCGGCAAAGATTCTCCATCCCTTTTTGGATTCGGCCACCAAAGTCACACCAAAACCTGGAGATTTCCCTGAGTTTTCACCACGCCATACATCCGCAGTGATGTTGACTTCAATTCCCGTTGGCTTGAAGACCGCTCTAGCGCTGTCAATCACTCTGTTTACAATGGAGGGAGACACTCTCGCGCAAAATGCAACGCCTCTAATGGCAGACATTTTTGGAGTTTCCAATGCGTGGATGGTGAGTGGTTGAGCAATGAGGGAGTTGCAAATGAAGTGCACTTCTCCACCACCCAAGGGAGGGCATCCTCTTTTCAATATATGCAACTCTACTTCGCGTACACCAAACTTCTCCATGACAGGAATGAGTCCCCATTTGATTGCTTCAATTCCAGCATCTTTGGATTTGTCGGAAGAAGTTAAGCCTTTAAGAATTACGGAGAACTTCTTCTTCAGGAATGGCGCAAG
Organism: Metschnikowia bicuspidata var. bicuspidata NRRL YB-4993; assembly: GCF_001664035.1. NCBI lineage: Eukaryota > Fungi > Ascomycota > Pichiomycetes > Serinales > Metschnikowiaceae > Metschnikowia > Metschnikowia bicuspidata. The sequence continues at coordinate 184,001 of NW_017387738.1, read as the reverse complement.
ATAGAGCAAGGGCTCCAAGAAATAACCAATGGGCTTGTTACCAGAACAAGCGTGAGTCAACTGACCACCAATGATGATTCCTGGTCTGTATATGACAGTTGTACCCGTGTACGAAATCTCGATATGTGAGCCGTTTGTCACAGCCTCCAAAAGACGTAAGAACGAGACTTCATGGTCTCTGAGACCAGGGTTCATGTCATTCGAGCGGATTTTCGAGATGCGAATATGGGTTCCTGCTAAAGTCGCAATAACCAAGCGGAATCGAAAGTTTCTTTCACCCTCGAAATTTATGAGTTTACTTGTCGACATGGCTTACTGGTGCTAGATATTCGGTAATTTTTTGTGAGATGAGCATCGGGCTCGATCGAGGCGCTCTGTGTAGGAGATGAAGCAGTGAGAAAATTGCACGCAAGACGAGCCATCTTGCATGTTGCAAGAATAATGGGGAGGTGAAACTGAGAATGCATGGAATTATCTGACGAGCAACACAAATTTGAATATTCCATCTTCTCAAACATAGAGGGACCGGTTTCCAGCTTATTTAATTAGGGTTCGGATGTGCGTCTAAATAGCTGTGTGCACCCATAGATACGCCTGCCCAAATTGCATTAATATACATTTACTACATCAACAGAAAAGAGAAGCCTTGGCAGATCATGGTGTCAAAAAATGGATAATGGAGCGCGGAGGACCTGGGAGTCCATTGCCAGAGCGTGTGTTGGATCTTGGTACATGTCAGACTATCAAGTTTTGGACGTTTAATTCTGTCATGAGTACGAGCAGGCTGTAGTAACTGGCCTGTGGAAGACTGTCATATTTGAGCAAAGCAATCTCAATCATGCCATGTACAATGAACACACCCTAAACTTGTGAATTCCATCAGGCAAAGAGCAGAGACACACCCCGGCCTCTGCCAATTGCCGCGTATCACCAAGCACCCAGATCGTGCCATACCGACGCGCGCAGCCAGAGGGCCCGTAGCACGTGACCATCCTTGTAGTGTGACGCACGCCCCTGCTTTCAACACAGCAGTGCACCCTGCAGTGCCTGGTTTGGGTGATCACAAGCTAGCTACTTCTGCAAGACATTTCACTCTCCTATCAAGCCGCGATCTTCCGCCGAACTTGAACTTCATTGCAGCTTCTGGCTTACAACATATAGCATGGGAGCAGACACAGACGCACAGAGCCCGCATAAACGTCCTCTCGAAGACGCCTCCACCGCAAACAACGACGAGAAACGCATCAAGACCGAATTTCAGCAGGATGACCCAACACTAGACAATCTCTTTGCGCCGCTTCCGTTCGAAATGAAGGAAGGCTTCTCGAGCCAAGATTTCCCCGCTGAATCGGCAAACGACTTGGACTTGCCGGATTTCCTTTCAGAGAAGTCAGCTCCACCAGGGAAAGCCCCTGGCTCCTCGCTAGTCTCCGCTCCACCTGTCGGTTCAGGGCCAGGCACCCCTAACCTCCCGTCAAAAGCCCCTTATAGCACAGCCCCAAATGAGCTGCTGGGCGCGGGCTCGCCCGCACCAGGCATGATCAACAATGGACAGAACCAAGGCCAAGCCCCCGGACGATATACCCCCGCTCCGTCGACCTTGTCCCGAGTCAACTCCACGGGTAAATTGCCCGAACAAGGCCAAATGAACGGGGCGCCAGGCCCTTCGCCGCTTTACAACCCGCAGTCTCAACTTGGCGCCGCGTCAACGTACCCGTACCAGAAAACACACACAGGCTTCCCCAACCAGTACCGCCCTCCTGCAAACAACTCGATAGCGTCGCCGTCTGGATTCAAGTCCGGGATCCGGTTTGATCCCAAGAAAAGTTTCCCCATGCACTCATCGCTCTCGGCGCCCATGGTGCCGATGGCAGGCTCAAGCATGGGCCTCAACTACGGCCCACTTCCCACCGCACAAGACAAGGACAAGCCTGAAGACCCAACCAAGCTCAATGACGCACTTGCAGCGGCAGGCGTGGATATCCAGCGAGAAGAAGAGTTGCTATCGACAAATTACAATCGAAGTGCACTCAATCTCCACCAGCAACAGATGGCGAATCGGCAACGGCAGACGTATGGCCTGTTGAACGCTTTCCTACATCCATATCACGTGGCGCTCTTTATGAATCGCACGGCCCGTGAGAACGGTGTTATGCAGAACTTCATGATCGACCCGGAAATGTTGGAGTTCATGTCCAGTGCGTGTAAGGAGTGGCTCTCTGACATCGTGACAAAAACTGTAGCACTAGCAAAGCACCGGAGACGCGGCATCCCCGCTTTCAATCCCAAAAACAAAGCGGCAGGCAAGCAAAAAGTAAGCCCGCCTTCTCAGCGGTCTGAAGTATCGAAAGAGCTCAGGAACTTAGCACTCAAGCAAAAAGATTTGGAGGAGCGCAGGGTGGCGAAAAGAGCTCTTTTGGGGCTCGAAAAAAGCGATGACGTAGCACCCGACTCGGCCAATAAGGCGGGCGCCGAAGAAACCTTACACAGAGCAGCAAACGCCACCGCTGCAATGATGACCATGAACCTGTCGCGGAAGAAGTACTCCTGGATGACATCTGCTGCAGGTAACTCAAGTGAAGAGAGTAAGAATAGCGGCGCTAAGGACTCAAACTCGAAGCAGAGCTCGCTCATAGCTTCTAGAGGAGACAACGGCTTGCGCTTCAGAGAGATTCGTACGGGCAACATGATCTCGTCTAAGGATCTTCTTGGAGTCCTCGAGGACGAGCGCGTAGGCACGGCCAAAGCAGTTGTGAAAGGCTATGCAAGGTTGAAAGACTAATTTTCATCAGGATTTATATATTCAGATTTTTCGACCACTCATTCTTTTACAGCTTTCAATTTAACCCTTCCAGCTCAGTAAGTTGGAACTTGCTTATTTCCCGATTCGTGTGGAGACATTTTGGCAGTGTCGCGGTCTGATGGGCTTTGTTTACACAACACCACTGACCCTCAGTGATCTTTCGAAACCCTGCCAAATAAAACCTGCCGACTATTTCAGCACGCCAAGTGAAAAAAGACAAAAAAAAGAACAACTTTATTATACTGCATGGATCTGCTGTTTGTTTCTGATTCCGATACTCGTGATATATAATCATAGTAAACCAGCCACAATCCATTGAAAGGAAGAGAAGCGTGATCTCTACCATTTTTTCCCCCGACAATGGACTTTAACCTTTCAACTTTCTACAACGCCTTTGATGTCGAAAATGACTACTCATTTGAAACTCTGGGGTTCGAATCAAAACTCACTTCTGTGACCACCTCTTTGGCGCATTCGTCAGAGACCATATGTACCAACCCGGAACTTCTTGAAGACCTAATAGAAATGGCACATGGCTATCTCCACTTATCTAACCCACATAGACGTCAGCTCTTGTACTTGATCTGTTCGTCTTTCGTCTCTGCCAGTCATCAAGGAAAGAATCTTCTAGAGCAAGCTGATTTCACAGACAGCGTGGACCAGCTCAAAGCCGAGTTAGAGAGATATGGTTATTTGGTTTTCGTTTTAATCAGTTTCCTCGGTAAGGAAGACTTTCCCAGCAGTACTGGCTCTCTTAAGCAAAGACAAACACTGGAAAAATGGATTTCCAACTGCCAACAAGTTGAAGACATCTTGGAAGCTATTACACCTGTTTTACAAATACCGCTATCCAAGATTTTTGTGACCACACCCGAGAGATCCCAATTTCTTGAGATGTTCATGCGACCCATTTTTCATCTAATGGAGCACCCTGACCGCATGAAGGTTGCATCAATCAAAATCTTAATGTTCAAAAACATAAGCATGGCCGTGGTGAACCATTCGTTGAGTTCTGTAATTCAAAACTCTATTTTACAGTCATTGAATTATTACGTCCACTTGTCAACCTATATGGCTGAGCTCTTGCATTTTCTCAACACTAAATTTGAGCATATGGCTCTCACAGAAGATTTATTGAGAGAAATCAGTCTGCTTGAGTTCAATTCGAATGACTCTAACGGGCCCAAATCGATATCTGAGTTCCTCATCAAACTCTCCGAATTAAGCCCGCGATTGATTCTCAAACAAATGTCCTCTACTTCTCAGTTGCTCGACAACAGCAATCAGTCACTCAGATGCTCTGTTGTGGAGACATGTGGCAACATTGTTGTTGATATACTAAAGTCAGAAACAGAAGCTTTAGAGACAACTGATGATCTCTCGGCAAACAGTGCCCTGCAGATCAATGGGCTTTTAAATTTGCTTGAAGAAAGATTCCTCGATCAGAATCCCTATGTTAGAACGAAGGCAATCCAAGCCATGCGTAAAGTTTGTTCATTGCCGATAAAGATTCCGAAAAGAAGACATTCTGTTATGTTAATTGCCGTCCGGTCATTGGGAGACAAAAGTACCTTGGTTCGTCGAAATGCAATAAAATTGATGTATAAATTACTTCTGTCTCATCCATTCTCGGCAGTTCATGGCACTCAATTGGATTATGATGTTTGGGAAACAAGACTCAAGGATTCAGAATTAGAGCTTCAGAAGCTCATACCACACCTTTCTGGGAAACAAAAGCCAAGTGTACCAAATGTTCTAGACACTCTGAATGAAAACGATATGGACATCGACCTGGAAGAGAAGGAAGAACTGGAGAAACCGCTTGATGACTTAGGCTCAGATTCCGGTTCAGAGATCGATCCAGAAGAGTTCAACAACTCCATCAGAGAGGAAGCAGATCTGCTTCCTGAACCAGCCGTGATAATCAAAGCTAAACTTACTGTTCAATACTATGAAGATGCTTTGGAATTTATCCGAGCTGTACAAAATGGAACATCGATTGCTTCAAATTTACTTTTTTCAAGGAATCGAAACGAGGTCTTAGAATCAATGGACTTCTTAGTTCTTGCTGATGCATATGGCGTGAAAAATGCACCCCAAGGAATCCGCAGAATGCTACATCTTGTATGGATGAAAGGTTCATCAGATGAGGGCAAATCAATTTCATCACATCTTGTTGACTGTTATAAAGAGCTTTTTTTAACGGCACCACAGAATGCTACTGCATCTCAAACTGCAGTTCTTTTTGCTAAAAATTTGATCAGTTTAACCGTTTCTGCCTCTGTTGCAGATTTGGCGTCCTTGGAAAAGCTTTTGTGCCTCATGTACGCCGCAAAATTAATCAATCCTGAGATCGTGAAAGTATTATGGCTCATCTACAGTAAAGCCGGCAAAAATGACGAAGATTACCCTCAAGAGCTCACACACGGATCAATTCAAATTCTTGGAATGTTAGCGGCAGCAAACTCCAAAATTGTTCAAATGGGCATGGAGTCACTCATTCGTGTAGGTTTGGGTGAGATTGGAAAAAACGATATGCTTCTTTGTAAGTATACTTGTGCAACTATTCTGAAGATTATCTCTCTGAAACAAAAGCTAGGTGAAACATGTGACTTTCCCGAAGAAGAAGAAGTTCTTAACGGCTTAGCTGAGGTCTTATTACTCTTTACAGAGAAAACAGAATGGTATGGGGTTGCAGAGCAATCATTGACCGCAATCTTCAAGATTTCGCCTAACCCTGAGGAGGTATGCTCTGCAGCACTTAACTCAAAAGCCAAACAAGTATTCCAAGACCTTTCGCCTGGTATGCCGCAGACGATTGCTCTTTCGCAATTACTCTTTCTCGTGGGACATGTGGCAATTAAAACCATCGAGCATCTCGAAAAACTTGAAACACAATTCAAAAAATTGAAACATGAATCAGAAGGAAAGAAGACGGGGGACAATGAAGAAGAAAATAAAAATGAACTAGAAATGATTGGGGCTTCGTCAGAAGATGACTTTACTGATGCTGTTTCTTTTATCAAGGAGGCAGAGCTACTTTATGATGACCGATCAATTTTGAAACGGTTTGGCTTGCTAGCACAAGAAATTTGTTCTAACAATCAAGCGTATCCTGACGAGGGCCTTCAAAGATCGGCCGTTCTTTGTTTGGCAAAGCTCATGTGCGTGTCCTCAAAATTCTGCGAGGAGAACTTGCCGCTTCTCATCACAATCATGGAGAAGTCCCCCGATCCAATCATTAGGTCGAACTGTGTCTTGGGTCTTGGAGATATGGCAGTTTGCTTCAATAATCTTGTAGACGAAAACACCGATTTTCTCTACGGTCGTCTTACGGATGAGAACATAATGGTACAGAGAACATGCCTCATGACCGTTACATTTTTGATTTTGGCGGGTCAGGTAAAAGTTAAAGGCCAACTTTCTTCTATGGCTAAATGCCTAGAGAATCCAGATCAGGGTATTAGTGATATGTGCAAGCTTTTCTTTACGGAATTGGCCACGAAAGACAATGCCATTTATAATGGTTTTATTGACATTTTTAGTGGCCTCTCGAATGACCTAACGCTTGAAAAGGAGCCCATGAAAAGGATCATCAAATTCTTGGTTGGATTTATTGAGAAAGAGAGACACCAAAAGCAATTAGCCGACAAGCTTCTTGTGAGATTGACTAAGTGCCAGTCTGAAACTGAATGGAACGACGTTGCCTACGTTTTGACTACCATACCTTTCAAGAATGAAAGTATTACCCAAGCCTTAGAAGAAGGTTTCAAGCTAGTTCTGAGTAGAAGTTAATTCCGAGGAAGTATTTGAGTCATTCGTAAAAAATCAATATAAGAATAAATACGGAAAAATTCTCTAGCTGGAAAATTCTAGCAAGCAAGAAAGCAGAAAGAAAACCTTTATTTGTTTGCCCTCGTCGTTTGCTAAACATGCATACATATTAGACGGAGCTGATGCGCGAAGATCAATTTTCTCCATAATCGTGGGGAAATAAAGGTTCTCAACCTTATTCGCTTTCTAAGCATGATCCACAAATTGCAAGAGGGGATCTCTGCCATTCTGGCGGCTGCTGGAATGGACGAAGCGAGTTTCAAAGTGCTTTTGTGTACTCTTTTATCTTTCCCGTTCAGCTGGGTATTCAAAAGATTACCTGACCACCGCTACACATTAAAGAACTCGTACGTGATCGGTGTGTCCTCTTTCTACATCTTCGGAATTCTTGATCTTCGTTCGGGAATATACACGCTTTTGCTTTCCAGTTCAGTTTGCTACTTCATCACCCGGTATATGAGAACAAACCTGATGCCATGGATAAATTTCCTATTCTTGATGTCCCACTTGGCGTATAGCCACTTTAGTACGCAATTCTTTAGGTCTTATGACAGCACTGTGATTGATATAACCGGGGCTCAGATGGTCATGGTGATGAAATTGTCTGCGTTTGGCTGGAATGTTCATGACGGAAAGCAGAAGAAAGCTCCTTCTGCGTATACTCAATCGAGGGCAATCAAGAAACACCCGAACCTTCTCCCATATTTCGGGTATGTGTTTTTCTACCCGTCTTTGTTGACCGGACCTGCTTTTGATTACATTGACTATGACAAATTTATACACGGCTCTTTGTTTGATGATGTTCCAGAGCAAAAGCGCCCAGGAAAACTGAAGAGAAGAATTCCCAGAAGCGGCCTCCAGGCTCTCAGTAAAACAATGCAAGGTTTTTTCTGGGCTGTGTTATATTTACAAGCACCCAAATGGGTCACATTGGAACATGTTTTCAGTCAGGAATTCATAACAGAGCATGGCTTCATTTACAGAATTTTTTATTTGTGGGTGCTTGGGATTTCACATAGACTCAAATACTACACTATCTGGCAGATTGCAGAAGGCGCGTGTATCTTATGTGGAATTGGCTATAATGGATACGATGAAAAAACAAAGACTTTCAAATGGAACAGAGTTCAGAATATTGACCCCTGGAGCTTCGAGACTGGACAAAATGTTTACAGATGTCTTGAAGTATGGAATATGAACACAAACAAATGGTTGAAACACTACGTTTACACAAGAATTGCTAGGCCGGGGAAAAAACCGGGTTTCAAAAGCACGCTATTCACTTTTGCAACTAGTGCTTTTTGGCATGGAACGAGGCCTGGCTATTATTTAACCTTTGTCCTTGGAGCTTTCATTCAAACAATTGGAAAGATTTTCCGCCGGAACTTCCGCCCGATTTTTATGGAAGCAGACGGCAAAACGCCCAAGTCATCCAAGAAGATTTACGATTTCGTGTGCTACGTCGTGACTCAGTTGACATTTGGATTTGTGTGCCAGCCATTTGTTATTTTGGACTTCCAAAAGTCGTTATACTGTTGGTGGACAGTGTATTTTTACATTCCTGTTGGAATTTTTCTTTCTTTGGTTGTTTTCAAGGGCCCTTATAAACAAAAAGCCGAGGCTTTTTGTCGCTCGAAAGCACCGCAACTACAGCCCGCTACCACTATGCCCAACTTGAATAGACAAGAGTCTCAAAGGGTGGCACAGGCTGTGGAAAAAGCATTGTCGGAAAGATACGATTCTGTTGTTTTTGGAGTGCCTCCAATAGACGTATTAGAGGGAGCAACCAAGGAGGATTTCCAAGAGGAAGTCAAAGAGATGTCAGATGCTTGGCAATCATTCCGTGGTCGTAGAGGCTCGTTCAGCGATGACATGGATGGCTTGAAAGATGCATACACCAATTTTACCGATGAAATCAACGAGATTCTCCAAACTAAAAAAGCAGAGTTTCACGACAACAAACAAAAGCTGGATTAAATTGCTTACTTGCACTATCCTGAGCTCAACGGTTCAGTTCGTGTCCGCTCAGAAATCAGGACTCCTAATATCCTATCTGAATATGGTTTCTTGGTGATGAAGTTTCTGCGCGGTGATTTTGCAGATATGCTTACATCATCGAATACGGCCCGCTCTCTGGGCTAGATCCGGCACCGGAGTTATGACGCCACACGCGTAGACTCACCATCACAGTGGCTTTTGGAATACAAGAAAGTTGTTGGCCTCCCGTATATTTCCCTGTTTCTCTTGTGTATTCGTCTACATCAGCAACAGCGTCCTCAAAGACATCCGACGTCTTAGGTGCACTTTTTGCATAATGTGTTCAACTTGTGGCGCATGCTTCCATGAGTAAAGCGATCCATGCGTCACAAACCTTGCTTTCGCCACGCTGCAGCTCGCGCGTCTCAGGTCTATATATGTAGCTCGCATCTTCCACAATCGATGTATGCTTATTGATAATATCATTTTTGTAACTCAACAATCTAGATGATGATTCGTGCTATAAATTCTCTGACCATGAGAGTGGCCCGCATGGACCGCGTGCTTCTGAAATGCTACTCTACTGAAGCAAGCAAATCTCCCACTGGAGTGGTGTTCATGAATATGGGTGGGCCCAATAAAAGCTCAGAAACCTATGACTTCCTTAACAGGCTTTTTTCTGATAAAGACTTGATTCCGTTGGGCCCCTTCCAAACCTTCACAGCCAAGTTTATTGCTCGCCAAAGAACCGGGTCCGTGGCTGAGAAATATGACGAGATCGGTGGTGGGTCCCCCATCAGGTATTGGTCTGAGTACCAGTCGGAAAAAGTTTGCAAGAGGTTGGACGAGATCAGCCCCGAGACAGCCCCACACAAACCTTACGTCGCTTTCAGATATGCCAAACCATTGACGGAAGACATGTTGGAGCAGATGAAAAAAGACGGCGTCACCCGTGCCGTTGCGTTCTCTCAGTATCCCCAATGGTCAGCCTCTACGTCGTCTTCTTCCATGCACGAGTTGTGGCGCCAGACACAGATTGTGGACCCAGAGAGATCCATCAAATGGTCGATGATTGACAGGTGGCCCAAGGACAAGTGCCTAGTGAACCCATTCGCCAAGCTCATTCAGGAAAAAATCAACGAATTCCCAGCCGAGGATAGAGAGAAGGTAGTCATTTTGTTTTCTGCTCATTCATTGCCAATGCAGATCGTGAATCGTGGTGACTCGTACCCAGCCGAGGTTGCAGCCTCTGTGTACGCCGTGATGGAAAAGTTGAACTTCAGCAATCCATACAGATTGGTATGGCAGTCCAAGGTTGGCCCGAAGCCATGGTTGGGTGCTCAGACAGACAAGGTGGTGATGAAATTGGAGTTGAGCGAGAACATCAAGGGAATTGTGTTGGTGCCAATCGCATTCACTTCTGACCATATTGAAACCTTGCATGAATTGGACATCGAATTACAGGAGGAAGTCAAAAATCCAGACATGATCAAGAGAGCGGCCTCCTTGAACGACAATGAGGAGTTTATTTCTGGGTTGGCTGACTTGGTGAAGAACCACCTTGAGTCAGGCCAGCTTTACTCAAAACAATTGGAATTGGACTGGGAATTAAGCAAGCAATGGACCTCCAAGACATTCTCTCACCCCAGAGAGTTGTTTGGTGACCATTCGAAAGATGCCAAGAAGAACTAATCAACACAACTGTGATGTTCTGGCTGCTCAATGCGTACTTCTGAGCAATTGTATTGTATTCGGTATTTAGTTTAGAGCTAATCTGAGTCATCGTCATCATCCTCAGGATCAAAAAGGTCTAGATCAAGTGTGGCTGTCGCAGGCTTTCTCACTTGTTCGCTTGCATCTACAGATGAAGCGCCAATTGGCTTCGGGGGGACCTCTTTTTTATTTGAAAGTTCCTTTTCGGTCGCCACATCCACATCCTCCATCGCCACATCCAGATCAGACGAATAATGCAGAGGAACACGTTCAGGCTGGGACTGATGTCCTATCTCGGCCTGGATAAGCTCTTCTGGTTTGATAGATGCCATGGCTAACATTCCTCTTCTCAACGCGTCCTCCGCAGGCCAAATGTAATTATTAGGGTGTATGAACTGCGACAGCACGGTGGCAGGGGCCTTTGAAAATTTTGCTAGCTTCATCGCATAGTCAAGAACGGTCTGCACGTCCACGTCATTTAGTTTCTGGGCGTTTCCTTGCGCAGCAGGTAGTTTAGGTAGTTTCTGGAGTTTGGATCTGCAGGATATTAGCTCTTTCAAAATGCCCTTGGAATGTGTATCCAACTCTTTGTTGACTTTCGTAAGGGCCTGTATTTCCACACCCAAGTTGTGATGGGGCTCTAGGGCACAAAGGCCTTCTGATATCTCCCGTTCAATCTCTATTAGGTTATTTACCTCGGACACCAACCCAGTTTCTTTAAAGGAAGTGATTAATTGGGATAGCTGGTTGAATGACGCTTCGAATCTCCGGAGATTCTCGACAACCGGGACTTGTTCGATTTGCAAGTTTTCGAGGCCTGCCAGTTGCAGCCGGGAGTTGTTGGACGTCACGGGAACATTTCTGGCTGGGTTAAGTGAGCTTGTCACGTACGCACCAGGCGTAGCTGGTCGAGAAGACGGGCGAGATCCAGTTTGGCCTGATAGTTGGTTTAGTCTCGCTGAAGATCCCACACGCGACACAGGCGTTGAAATGAACGACTGATCTCTTTTGTGGGGGAACATGATGGCCTTGTAAGAAGCTCCAAGTCAGTCAATGAGGCGCCTTTGTTAGTGCGCGAACGGCTTGGCCCTGCCAGAAGAACGAACCTAGGGCCCCATGCATGCCGGTCCAATTTGACAGAGTCCCAATGGTTTCACAAGTAAGAAACGTGACCCGGAATAAATAACATGTCTTCATAATAACATTTTAACTATTGTGTTTGTAGCTCTTGATTTTTCTTCCTGGCCTAGCTTGGCTATTTTCTGGGGCTTATCCAGTTTGGGGCCACTTCCACCTTTTGGGCCGCGCTCGCTTGTCCTGGCGCTGGAATGGTTCCATAGCATCACCGCTACTCGCATTTCCGATACACCAACAGCACTTTCTTTCTGGATGAAAAATGTCTTTGGTGACTCATCTGACTCTGAACCTGAACTTTTGGCGCCACCGCCGAAAAAGTTCAGGCCCCCTACGCAAAACATTCTTTGCAACGAATCTGGATTAATTGGAGCCACGAAAGGTCAATCAATTGATGAAGAAAATGCAAGTGACAGTGTCTCAGTTAAAAAGGTGTCGGACCCTTCTGATTTGGGTTCGGACTCAGACTTTGATAATATTGATCAGGAGCTTGGCCTGTCCCGCCCAGGATTAGGATTTCAACTGAAAGCCACTCCTTACAACCAAAAAGCGAGTCTTGATCACTCCATTATTGATAAGACTTCCATCGGCTACCAAATCATGGAAAAAATGGGGTATAAACAAGGTCAAGCAATTGGAATGACAAATAATCCCAATGCTTTAAAAGAGCCATTAGCCATCAAGTCGAAGTTATCTCGTGCGGGCCTTGGAGTCTCCACTTTTACCCCGAAAAGAGCTGCTGATCTTTCCCCCGAGTCTAAATCTGCCCTTCAAACAGCCAGTAAAAACAAACATATAGAAAGATCCAACAAGGCTATGATTTTGAAACTACAGAAGTTTTGTTATGCCTACTCGGGGGAAGATATGAAGCTTGAAGATGGTACGCTATTTCCAGAAGATGTTAACCCTTTATGGAAAGATCTTGCGATACGAAATTCCACACCAAGCTGTAGAACAAAACTATTTGGTGAGTCTTTCCGAGCACGCTCCTCGGCCTCAGAGCCGAACTCGCCCAGTAGCATAAAAGATGTCGACACATCCCAAGCGACTGAGGGGCAATTGATGCAATTGCTACAATACACTCGTGTCAACTTCTACTACTGTCCATACTGTGGAACCAAATTTGATGATGAGGAGGACTTGAGTTCAAACTGTCCAGGTGAAACCGAGCAACTTCATCAGCTTTAGCATGAGAAACTATTCTTTGAGTCCGGCTAATAGAATGTATTAAAATGCATTATCTAGATATTTTTCTCGTTCTTGCAATCGCTTTATATCAGCATCATTGAGGTCTTTGACGGACATCAACTGCAGATCTGCAAAAAAATTGAGCTCATCAATTTGCTCCCGGTCAAGATCCTCAAATACCACGTGTGAAGACAACGGGTGATAGATAGTGGGCGGCTTTTCTGCAGCTGTGTAGACACCGCCCTTAGGACTTGGAGTGGATCTAGTAATCCCTTCTGTGCTTATTTTACTGCGGCCCCATCTTAACACCAAGCGCGAACCATTCACTACCATACCATGCATGAATAGAAGGGCTCTCTCAGCAGAAGTACGAAGTAGATATTTGATGTACGCAACGTTGCTGTTGTAGTCAATCTCGCAGTAGATCATATGACCGAACGGTAGGAAATGAGCCACAAGTTCGTCACGAGTGATTGCAGATATAACGCCTTTTATAGTCAAAGCGGTGTTATAAGGGTCTGTGAATGGCGACAACGCGGGCTGGGCTTGAGCAATGTGAGCAGTAACCGGCACGGATTCGCTTGTTTTCTTTGCCCCGGATGTGGAGGGATCCAGCGAGCCTCCATTCGCAAGCCCGAGGCGAATAGGCCTTTGGCCAAGCACAACTCCGTTCATTGTTTTCAAAGCTTTTTGCTGAGCGTCCACAGAAAGAAACCGAACAAATCCAAACCCCTTCGAGGCGCCGGTGTTGGGGTCCAGCATGATTTTGACTTGCTTCACCTCACCGGGATAGTCTTGGCTGAATCTGGCAAAGAGCTCAGGCTCGGTGACCTCCGTGGCCAAGTCTCCAACGAATAGCGAGTAGTCAGAGTGGCCCCTGCCCACATCCAGGCTGTTTTTGGCTCGATTTGGAGGGGCTCTAAGGTCGCCATGCGAGCTGCCGGATGCCCAGTTCAACTTGAAAAACCTCGGCGAGCCCGGGACTTGGGAGCGGTTCTTCTGCAAGGCGCTGGCGACAGCCTCCAGATTCTCGAAAGTGACGAAGCTGTACTGGGGCTTGCCCTGTTTGTCCCTCATTATCTTGACGCTGGAGGGCGCCTCACCCACCTCGGTCCATATACCCATGATATCGTTTTCTGTCCATCTCGGATCTAGGTCCCCCATCCAGAGCTGGCACTCTACCTGGGTTTGCTGATACGCCAGATGATAGGCATCCGCGGGCCGCTTTTGGTTAAAGGGTCTAGGCCCGCTCTGGTGGCTGACGCCGTGCAGGCTTCTATAGTTGTTTTGTGCGCTGTGGTGCTGTCTGCTGTGGGCCCCATTGTTGTGATTGGGTCTGGTGTTTCCATAGCTGCTGTGCCCGCCGTACACATGGGAGCCTGATCTGTTGAAGGGCGGCGCCCCGTTCAGAGCCGGCGCACCATCGTTGCGTGGCATTCGCTGGTTGTGATAACCCAGGCTGGGCACATTAGCAGGGGCACGTGACGAGTGGTTCAGGGCGTTTTGGAGCCCGCGGTCGCCCGAGCCGTATCCCCGGTGCCCAGAGCCTGTTTGTGGCAGTCTGTTCCGACCATGAGACCCAGACATGCGGCCTCGGTCGCCAGGCCTGGGCTGGCCATAACCCGCATTGCCATCGTAGTGCTGTCGGTTGTTTGGGCGGTACAGGTCGCCTCCTGGTCGGTATGAGCTGCCCTGGTATTGTGACATATCAGGGTATATTCTGTCCCGTGTATCTTTCGGTGCTCGAAGGATCTGGTTCTCTGGGCTCAGCATGGAGGAGCAGCGATGCGCGTGCTATGTGAGCATGCAGTTGCGTGGCTGCGAAGAGTCCTACCGCAATAGTTCCAATGTACCCAAATTACAATGAACACGCCCTCCCGCAGCGAGTACAAAAGGGTTTCTGAGCTGGCGGCAGGAAAGGGAAGAATGGGACATTGCAGCGGAATACAAGGGCAGTTCCCACTGACCGGCCGCTACTGCACACAGCACCATGGGGAGCACGGGCTCCCGTGGTTGTGACAAAAGACACGCCTGGGGAACTTGGTGGGTTTGTCGGCCCGGCTACGTTGATTGAAAGCACGCTGTATCATGGTGGTTCCGACCCTCGCTGCTATGGTGACTCCGGGCAGTGTGAGATGCGCTGCGGACGATTCGAGACCGAACAGCGAGAAGAGCCAGAAAGCGGAAAACATAAACACCTGGCTTCCTGGAGGCAGGGACCATTTCTGCAGAAGACCGTCGTCACGTGCCCGCAGAAAGAGAACGCCATTCGGACGGCCCCTTTAGGATGTGCCAGGGCCGCTGCCATGAAACGGCGCGTCCTGCACACCGACCGCTCCAATAGAAAAGTGAGCATTAACTCTCACCTCCAGTCAGCCACAGCACCAGCATCCATGTTCTCCAGAATCAGCAGCCGTGCCGGCCGTGTGGCCAGAAGGTTCCAGTCTCACGCTGCCCAGGCGGAGGCCAAGCCTGCTCCCTTCAACAACAAGTACAACTTCAACATAAACCCGCCCCCCGTGCACGCGTACTGGAACGCCCGCAACTTTTCTGTTCTCATTGCATTTGTCCCCGTCTTCCTTGGCGCGGGCTACTTGGGCAAGTACGCTGGAGAAAACGCAGGCGGCTTCGAAGCCTTGTTGGACTTTGCCGACTCGGAGCAGTCTCCCATGAAGGAGCTCAAGTTCGGCGAGGCCCAGAAGAAGTGAGACATGCATTACATACGTTCATAGGAATAGAGAATCCCGGAGATCCTGGCATTCACATGTGCCAACAACACACAGTAGACCGCCCGCGGGACGCCGCGTCTCGAGGTTGGCTGGTGCATGGTGGCCGTGGCGGAGGCACCGCGCCGGGCATCTACAAGAGCTTCTACTGGCTGTTACTTCTCGTGTCGATTTAATTCTGGCTGCTGTCGTAATAATTCTGGCCGCTGTAGAATTATTTCTGGCCGCTATCGATTTAGTTCTGACCGCTGTCGATTTATTTCTGGCCGCTGTCGAATTAATTCTGGCCGCTGTCGTTATTGGTTTTAATTGGTGTCCCCAAGGCCGTCTTCGCTGGCCGGCTTCGCGCGGGCAGCCTGGTGCGCGGTCGTGCGCCGCGCAAACGTTTGGCACGCTACGATTGGGCAAGAAAGCACCTGGCCCAGCACCTCACAAACCACCACACCATGTTGACCAGATTGGGCTTGAGGGCCACGCAGGGTGCTTCCCGCTTCGCGTCGCGGTCGATGACCTTGACCACGCGCACCACCATCACCGACCAATCCACCGGCGAAACGATCAGGTTGACCGATCCGCAGAATCCTCTGTACGCAGACTACCCGAAGGTGGAGCCCGTGTTTGCGCTGCAGAGAGACCCATACGCCACATACGACTTCCAGCAGTTGAGGAGAAACAAGAACGACCCGTTGACGCTCGACGACGACTTGTACGACATGTGGTCGCCCGACTACTTCCAGACCGTGGACGACAAGACGGCGTTGAAGCACAACGCCATTTTCTTCTCGCTCTTCTTCGGGTTCGGCGCGTTCATTGCGTTCTGGGAACTCAACCCCGAAAAGCCCGCCATGCCCCGCTCTTACCCGTACAACGGCTTGGCCAAGTCCTTGGGCTCGGGCGGCGAGGCTACGGACTACTTCTACCGGGTGAGGCCCGATGAGACCGCGGCGGCGGCCGGCATTTTGGCGGACGACGTCAGCGTGGCCTCGCAGGAGGAGGCGTACAAAAAGGCGTACCCGGACTTTTTCCGGGCGTAAGTAGCTTGTAGCTAGGCCCATGCATGATTTGATACTGACGGTTCAGACTGTTCCCTGTAGACCGCGCTCGAGGGGCCGGCTTGAGCGAGCGGGGCGAGCGCTGATGGAGACTTGCCGGTTGTATATGAACTAATACTTGCCTCTGTTTATGAAGTGGTACTGATTTTGAAGTGGTACTAATTATGAAGTGGTACTAATTATGAAGTGGTACTAATTATGAAGTGGTACTAATTATGAACTAGTACTTGGCAGCTATTTATAAACTAATACTTGCCAGCTGTTTATGAAGTAGTACTTGTCAGTTGTTCATGAACAGGCACTGTTTATTAAGTGGTGCTTGCCAGCTGTTTAGGAACTAATTTTTGCGGGCTGTGTTGAACTGGTACTGTTTATGGACTGATACTTGCCAGCTATTTATGAACTGGTACTGTTTATGAACTGGTCCTATATATGAATTGGTACTTGGCAGCTATTTTGAACTAATACTTCCAGCTATTTACAAACTAATACTTGCCAGCTGTTTATGAAGTGGTACTAATTAGGAACTGGTACTAATTATGAACTAAGACTTGCCTGCTGTTTATAGACTGGTACTTGCCCGCTGCTTTGAACTGGTACCCGCCAGTTGTTTCATCACCCGCAGGCTATCCACAGAACTTGCCAGCTCTTTACGAACATTCACTTGCCAGCTTTTCCCAAACTGTGCATGCACGAAAGACGTGGGATGTCCGACGTCCCAGCTTGCTGTGGCGCCGTTGTGCAGGGCCGTGCGACTGGCCCTGGTGCCGGGTCACCTGACCTGCCCTCGCATGGTACCATGGCACGCTCTACAGGTGCCAGTCTGGGGCCGTTCCTGGCACCCCACCCAGTTGGACCTAATAATAAGTCGGCGCCCGGCACCACGTGTCTCGCTGGAAGAATTCTTGGCGGCTCTGCCCACACTTTTTGCGGCTCTGCCCACACTTCTTTGCGCCGGGCCTCGCTGCCTGGCCCTGGCCTCATTCGCTGGCCCTGGCTCGCGCCGGGCCCAGCGCCTGCAGACCAGTGGCCCCAATCTTTCACTCGCCCGCGCGCGCGGCCCCAGGCAGGCCGGGCCATAACGGCGTTTTCTCCACAACTAAGAAACAACAGCCCACTCCTCCCGCCCCAGCACACAATGCTAGCACCTGCTGGCCTGAACGGCACGCCCGCCCAGTCTGGCGCCGCGGCTCTGGGACGACGCCCGCGGGCCTCGCTGGCCAGCCGCCGCCGCCCGCTGAATGCCGGTGATGAGCCCTCCAGTAAACGAGCCAAACCCGAGCCCAACGGCCCTCCGCAAGACCCACGCCTTCGCCCGGCCAGCCAGGAGGACAGCCTCGTGCACGTGATCTCGGACTTCAGCATTGCCGTCAACGAGTTGTTCCAGTTGAAGGAGTACGCCTCCCTTGTGGAATGGGCCCCCATGGACTTCTCGCGTGCCGACGGCTCCGATGTGCCCGAGATCTTCGACTTCTTTGTCAGGGCCAACCGCTACCTGCTAGTGTGGGACGAGCACCTGTTGGAGAACATGGGCGACCTCCCCCTCCGCTTGCAAAAAAAGAGGCTTCAGGAACGCGAGGTCATGCTCCGAAAGAAGTATCCTTTCATGGACGACGTGCTCCGACGCAGCATGCAGCGGGAGTCCGAGCTCCTCGCTGCTCAGAAAATCCCTCATGCCCGCCTGCCTTTGCCGGCCCCGCGAGCTGGGAAGACAAAGCCAGAACCGAGGCCCAACGGCACTTTATCTGCTAGATCAGCACGCCAGCGCCCAGTCTCTCGCTCGCATCCCAAGCCACAGCCCGCAGAAACACCATCGCCGCAGGCTCTGGGCCAGAGTGACCTGGATGTCAAGGACGAGTTCCTGGACTACGACTTCTCCAACATAGACACCAACTACAAGTTGCGCTCCGTCAAGTACTCGATTCCTCCTCCAGTGGTCACCCACCCTTCGCATATTCCCTCATGGCGCCCGCTTCAAGGCGACGCGGGTCTCAGGGCCTCTGGTCTGGACTCGGATCCGATACTCGCATACCACCCCGACCCGCTTCAGGTGTTGTCAACCAAGGACTGGACGCTACACATGCCCCAGATCGAGTCCAAAATCTCCAAATTCCTCCAGACAAAGTACAAAGCCGCGCTCATTGATGATGGTGGCGTGGAGGTGGCCAACACGCCCGCGGAATACGAAGCCACCTTGAAACAGCAGACTCATCTACTCAAACGTTTGTACGAGAAAGTCATGGTCGAAGAAAGGTTCGAACTCAATGGAGACAAGGTGGAACGCCGCAAAATCATGCTTCCTACCAGTTCAGCAAAGCACACCCTGGACTTTTTCAGGGACACCGGCTCCATCGTCCCTAAAATACAGGGCGCAGCCAATGACCAAACATTCCATGACCACCTTGTTGCCCAGGGCATGGCGTACTCCAAAATCCGCCAAGGCATGAGAAAACAACATCAAGCAAGAACAAGAAGAATCGCGCAAATAGTAGAACAGCATTTCAGGAAAAAGGCTGGTGAGAAAGAACGGTTGGCCCGCGAGAGGGAACAAAACCTAAAGCGCTTGAGCAGACTTGCCATCCAATCTGTGAGAAAAAGATGGTCCCAAGCTAACAGAGTCTACCGCTTCCTACAACACGAAAAGGAGGAAGAACTTAAGCAGATCGAGGGCCGCGAACACTTGAGTAAGATGCTAGAGCATTCGACGCAGCTTCTAGAGGCTCAGTTAAACAGGTCTTCCAGAGAAAACACCGAACCGGATACATCAAATGTGGAATCTAACAGTGAGAGTTCGAGCTCTACCGGCTCTGATCAGCTTTCATCTTCAGACTCTGAAAATGATGATGATGGGGATGTTGCAGTCAATAAGCAAGAAAAGCTCGATAGTGAATTGAGCGTTGCTGAATTACGCAAGAAGTATTCAAACATGGAAGATTCTCCCGTGACCCCTTCTGACCATACACACGGTAATGAAGACTCTGATTCGGACTCTGACTCGGCAAATGAAGGAGACGGTGGACTTGCGTCTCTTTACGGGAATAATCATATGGTCAGTACTGACAATCTCACAACGGAGTACAATGAAGACCAAATTAAATTGATCAAGTCTTTGTCTGGGAAGACCGAAAACGAGGTTCTTGACTCCGATGATTTCAGCGACTCTATGGAAGAAGACGACATGAGTTCCTCGGACGAAGGTTCGGAAAGTGAAAATGAAGAGCGCGCTGACTGTGATGATGAAAACGCGACCCATCATAAAACCGATGAAACAGATCTCGGTAATAAGACCTCGGAAAGCTTCGAAGCACAGCCTGAACTTTGTACTGACACCTCCAAGGACCATAATGTCGATGATGATGAGAATGTGGAGGAAATTAATGGATTCAAGGTGAAGGATGTTCCAATCCCATCGTTGTTGCGTGGAGTATTAAGGCCATATCAGAAACAAGGCTTGAACTGGCTTGCCAGCTTATACAATAATAACACCAATGGTATCCTTGCAGATGAAATGGGTTTGGGTAAAACAATTCAGACAATTTCGCTCTTGTCATACCTTGCTTGCGAGCACCACATTTGGGGTCCTCATCTTATCATCGTACCAACATCTGTGATGCTTAATTGGGAGATGGAGTTCAAAAAGTTTGCTCCCGGATTCAAAGTGCTTACATACTATGGTTCCCCCCAAGAAAGAGCGAGGAAAAGAAAAGGGTGGAATAAGCAAGATGCCTTTCATGTTTGCATAACATCTTATCAGTTGGTTGTGCATGATCACTCATCTTTCAAGAGAAAAAGATGGAGGTACATGATTTTGGATGAAGCTCATAATATCAAAAATTTCAGATCTACTAGATGGAAGGCTTTGTTGAACTTTAACACTGAAAATCGTCTTTTACTCACAGGTACGCCTTTGCAGAACAATCTCATGGAGTTGTGGTCCTTGTTGTACTTTCTTATGCCTTCTTCGAAAGTTGAGCAAATGATGCCCGAAGGTTTCGCTAATTTCGAAGATTTCCAACAGTGGTTTGGAAAACCTGTTGATAAAATCTTAGAAAAGACTGCTACAGGAGATGTTATTGATGAGAACGTTACGAGCAAACTCGACAAAGAAACAAAGGATACAGTTTCTCGCTTGCATCAAGTTTTACGCCCATATTTGCTTCGAAGACTCAAAAAGGATGTTGAAAAACAAATGCCAGGCAAGTATGAGCACATCATCTACTGCCGTTTATCAAAAAGGCAAAGGTATCTTTATGATGACTTTATGTCACGAGCCAAGACCAAAGAAACTTTGGCCTCAGGAAACTTTTTGTCGATTATCAACTGCTTGATGCAGTTGAGGAAAGTTTGCAATCATCCTGATTTATTTGAGGTACGTCCAATTGTTACATCATTTGCTATGCCGAACACTGTTACGAGAGGCTACAATGCGACTAAAGACGTTATCGCCAAACTTCTCACGAAAGACGAAAACCCTACTGTCCCTTTACCGGTCATCAACGCTGATATCACAAATATGGAAGATATGAACTATTTTGCGTCTGAAGCTACCAGCAGATTGATGTCTAACAAAGAATTAGAGAGTCAGATTCAGATTTTGGATGAAATCATTGAAAAGGGAAAAAACGGGAAATCTGAGTCAGACAGCCAAGCTTTAGCCGATATTGTCCAGGTGAATAGATTGTTAAAGCTTGAAAAACAGCTGCAACTTCGCGAACGGTTAAAGCAAAGTATTTATCTTAATACTTTGAGATGCCAAAGGAGACCTCTTTATGGACATTCACTTCTAGATTTTGTAAAAAAAGCTAGTGAGAGACCATTACGATGTGAAACTTTGGATAATATGATTTTGGACATTCCAAAGCGTCAGGCGCATATGCAAGATACTGTTAACAAATACGCTGTCATCACACCAACTGTTGTCGCTTTGGATATGAAAGATCAAATTATACCCATCGACACGCAGTATAAAGTGCGTGATGCAGTGCAGCAAAAGCAGATCGATAATCCCTTTCACCAAGCGCAGGTGAAGCTTTCAATTGCGTTCCCGGATAAACAGCTACTTCAATATGACTGTGGTAAACTTCAGAAGCTAGCGACTTTATTGCAAGACCTTGTTCCAAATGGCCACCGCGCCCTTATTTTCACGCAAATGACAAAGGTTTTGGACATTCTCGAACAGTTCCTCAATATTCATGGCTATAGATATATGAGATTGGACGGAGCCACAAAGATTGAGGATAGACAATTGCTCACAGAAAAGTTTAATCGCGATCCAAAAATTCCAGTTTTCATATTATCCACAAGATCAGGTGGTCTAGGTATCAATTTAACTGGTGCGGATACGGTCATTTTCTATGATTCTGATTGGAACCCTGCCATGGATAAACAATGCCAGGATCGTTGCCATAGAATTGGTCAGCTGCGGGATGTACACATATACCGATTTGTGTCCGAGTACACCATCGAGTCGAACATTTTGAAAAAGGCAAATCAGAAGAGACAATTGGATAATGTCGTGATTCAGGAAGGTGATTTTACTACAGATTATCTTGGGAAGTTTTCCGTCCGCGACTTGGTCAATGATACCAGCATAATAAGCGAACTACCCGACAAGCCAATTGGCGAAAATACCAATATGGAATTGTTGGCTCAGGCAGAAGATGAAGCCGATAGAAATGCAGCGAAGGAAGCAATGAAAGAAGTCGCAGTCGATGATGAGGATTTCACTGAGGAAAGTAAACAGGGAACACCTGCACCAGGAACTGTTCCCGAAGACTCAGAAGTTGTTGATGATGACTACGAAGAAGGAGTGGGACATATTGACGAGTATATGCTCCGTTGTATCGCGGATGGCTACTACGTTGAGTAAGGGACTAAACTTGAAGCTCGCCAAAGAACTAACACAATTTGAAGACACTGCAAAGTGGCCAATGCAAAAGCTAAGGTATGATTAGTACGTCTATGCGAGACGAATAGAATAACACATATTTTCTAGAAATAAGAGATACAGTTACATGACATGTCCCACTGTAAGGCACTCTCTGGCAGTGGTGTCAGAGAAAAAATAAAACTGTATTTGAGTCGTTACAAATTTATTTTAATTTCTCATATGTTCAGGTGGAATTAGTCTATATCTACAAATTCTTCTTTTCTGCATCTCCTGATTTTTTTTCCAACCTGACCTCTTCACAAACCAGTGTTACAAGCGACGCACACGTAGATTGGCGCGATCACGTGACTGCGCCCGCTCGAAGTAGTATGCACACCCGTATCCAATTTATCGAGCACCAAAGATAAAGGCGGGAGCTCACAGTGAAAGCCCCCATAACTACCCCGGCCACCATGTCCTCTAGCATCCAATCCCTTTTAAAAACCGAGAAGGAAGCTGCTGCCATAGTCAGTGAGGCTAGAAAGTACAGAACCGAGCGGTTGAAGTCTGCAAAGGCGGACGCTCAGAAGGAGATTAACGAGTACAAGGCCCAGAAGGAAAATGAGTTGAAGAAGTACGAAAGTGACCACGCTGGTTTGAACAGCAACGTGGAAAAAGAGGCTGAGGCTGTTGTTGAGAAGGATTTGGCCGACATCCAGCAGAAGTACGCGGAAAAGAAGGATGCTGTCATCAAATTGTTGGTCGAGGCCGCCACAAAGCCCACGCCAGAATTGCACATCAACGCTTAGATTCGTCATGCTGAATTCCTAATTTTCTGGCAATCCCAGTTTAACCAGACATAAGATTTATATATACAGGTGATATTTTAAACCAGCAGATGCGTCTGCTAGCTTGCTTGCTTCGTAGACCTTCCACAAATAACTCCGTGTGCACTGGCACCTTGATAAGCTCTTTTATATTGTTTCTAAGTAAAGCTTTTCTATCAAGCACCACCTTTGGCCAACTTTTTGAGCGCATTCACCACTCTCCAGAACCGGGTGTCGTAGCTGGCAATGTTTAGACTACTCACAAACCTCCATGCTTTTTTGTCGTCTGCGATTGGATAATCAATTGGAGGTGGAATAGCAGTCTTGACTCCTAAAGCTCGAAGAAGTGGTTTGTCTGTGACAACAGCTTTGGCATTGCAAAGACCAGTCAACCCTTCTTCTCCACCAAACTTGCCGAATCCGGACTTTTTGATTCCACCGAACGGTAATTGGCAGACGTAGAAGGTGGCAAAATCATTGATAGCCACATTGCCACTTTCTAACTTCTTGGCCACGGCATCGCACGCCTCGAAGCTTTTTCCAAAGACAGAGTTACCCAATCCATACTCCGAGCTATTTGATATGGCGATGGCATCCTCGACATCTCGTGCTTTCATCATCGTCAAAACAGGACCGAACACCTCTTCATTTGCAATCTTCATGGACGTGTCTACATCCACTAGAAGAGTGGGGGCAAAGTAGTGTCCTTGAGGGTAGTTTGGATGGTGGTAGCGTTTTCCACCATGCAACAAGCGAGCACCCTTATCCACAGCGTCTTGAATTAAATCTTCGATTTGCTGAAATCGGTTGTCTGATATCATAGCTCCCATATCAATTTCGTCCAACTGGTCAATATCTGAGCCAAGTCGAAGGGTAGCTACTCTCTCGTTCAAGATGGCCACAAGCTCATCATAGATGTGAGGTAAACAGATGACCCTCTCTATACCAATGCAATTTTGACCAGCGCTTTGAAATGTACCTCTCATGATCACTGAGGACAAGGCCTTGATGTCAGGAACATCATCCATGACTAAAACAGAATCTTTTCCGCCCAACTCAATGACGCATGGAGTCAACTCCTTTGAGGCGCTCTGCAACACTTTATGTGCCACTTGCTTAGATCCAATAAACGTGATATGTTTCAAGCCCGGATGCGACGTAAAGTAGTCCGCATCTTCTGGGAAACAGTAGCATAATTGAATTAAGTCCTCGTTGATGTTAAGCAGGCGAAGCGCGACACGGATCATACCAACGAACCACGAAGATGACCACACGACCTGTTCGGAACATTTTATGACAATTGCATTGCCGCAGAAAAGAGCAGCCACAACGGGTCCAATGAGATTATGAAGGGGGTAGTTCCAAGATATGATAGCCGAAACGACACCGAGGGGCTCGTAGCGCACCTCTGCGTTTTTCATGAGCCCCATGAGCAACGACGATGACCCTGGTCTTGCCGAAGAGCGCAAGGCTTTTTCACCATGAGCAATTATCCAGCTGATTTTTTCAAGGGTGACCATAATTTCGCCCATGGAAGCATCCAACTTGGTCTTGCCGCTATCTCTGCAAGCCACCCGAGCAATGTTCTCCTGGTTGTCCATGATGAACTGATTAAGTGTTCTCATCAATTGCTTTCTTGTTGCAAATGAAGAATCACCCCATGATTTTTGAGCTGCTGCTGCTGCACTGATTTGTTGGTCCATTTCTTTTCTGGATATACAAGGAAATGAGCCCAAGTATTGGCCTGTGGCCGGACAATAGCTTTGAATTTTATCGCTCTCACCTGGCACTTTTATGCCGAGGCTTGGTGGATAAAGTCGCTTTCCTTTCCAGTGGCGTTTGGCCTCATCAGGAATGACGTAGTCTAATTTTTTTGGCGCTTCAAGCTTGTTATACTTGTTTGGTCTGGAAGTCATGTATTTCTCATGCGTATAATACATCAACGGAACGATCACGCAAATGAAAAACGTGGTTGAAATTTGATACTGCCATTGAAGATCTGCAAAGTCAAGGTTGATTGCAATCATGGCAATTGTACAGCTGTGGAGAGGAAGTACTTTGTATATGCCGAGGTTTGAGATATATCGTCAGCGCTCAGTGAGAAAGCCGAAACGCTGCTGCACCAGCCTCGCGATCTGCGTCGCGATCATGGCTTCCGCTATTTAGGACGACAGTCGTCAACTGAAGAAGCTGGAGAAGTATGATGTGTTGTAAAAATACAGATGTTACGTGATAGCTATATAAAAAGAGAAGAGGACATTCGTGTCATTTTGGCAATTAAATAGATATTATTGAGACGAGCTTAAATGCGTATTGCGTTCATGCCTGTTCCTGTTCGGCCTCTTCCACGGGCTCATCAAGCCCTAGGAAATCTTCAAATTCGGCCGCACTCCGGTTTTGCACTATGGCGCTTATGATGTTGTGGTCTAGATAATCAAACATCAGGTCCGTTGCTTTGTTTTCACCCTCAGGGTATGCATTTTCGTCCTTGGGTGGGATGACATCATATTCAAGCATGTCGTCCCTCTCAAAAACTTTTTCGGGGACTTTAGCAAGCACTTTGTTTTCCCCTGACAACACCACAAAACGAATCAAATTCACCGGAATTGTAGCGTTCTCCTCCTTCTTTTCTCCGCCAAACCACTTACTCAACCAAGATCTGCTATTGTGAACGCTAGTCCTGTCAAAAAGAGACATGAGTTCATCGTGAAGAAATTGTCTGTGTGTCTGTTCCTTCCAAAGAATGTGTGCTCTCACAAGGTATGTTTCATTTGCTAGCTCAGCAAAACTATTCGTTTGTATATCACTTGGCTTAGTTGCAACATGACCACTCAAACCAATGTTCTTAAGTAATTCATAAGCACATAAGGGATGTACTGAAAAGGCGTCAGCAAGTGCTTTCTTTGCTTCTTGGGTTTTCCCTAGATGCAAGAAAGCCAAAACTCTGGAAAATGCTAAACCAGGTGTGAACCATTGAGTGTAAGTCTGTGAAAGAGCAGATCCGACAAATTCAGCAAGATACTCATAGTTCTCAGACAATATAGCGTAGTGATCCAAAAAATATCTTACTCCAAGGGGATCTTCAGCAGGCGACAAGGCAAGAAGAAATTTGCAGAAATTAAGAGCCGTGTAGAATGTGGATCGCTCCCCAAGGCCCACAATCACACGAAACAACGTAAGGTAGAATTGACGATTCGCAAACGACTCATACGGAAGTCTGATAAGTTCGGTGTTTCCAGCTTGTAATAGTTCATGGAAGTGCTTGTTCAAAGATCTATCGAAAACAAACAAACTTTTCTCAATCAAAGCATTGCTTGTCGCCTTGTTGTTTCCCTCTCTCAACATGACCATAGACACTTGAAGGAGAGTTTCCATGTGATATGGACTCTGTTGAAGAAGTTGCATCAAGGATTCTGGGTCGGGAGTCATCACCACCGAAGCAAAAAATCGAGAGTTGGCCACGCGGTCTCTTATACTGTTCAACTTTTTGAAACAGAAATACTTTATACCAAGCCTGTCTTCATTTGCAATTTTCAGCTCAATTATTTTTGTTGCATGTTCCACATTGTCTTCTTCCTTGTAAACTTTAGTTTTCACGACCTCTTCAGCCTTCAATTCGTCCATGGAAAGCGGCTTTTGAGTAGTAGGAAGCCAGTCATCTCTAATTCTCGTAAGAAGCAATTTTCGGGTAGTCCCTGGTACATTCTTGTGATCTTTGCCACCCCATCCACGCGTTATCCTGGCCAAACTCTTGAATTGAGCCAAGACGTCTGGGGAAGCAGCTAAAGAAGTCGTGCTGTTAGCGTCTTCGATTGTTTCGAATGACAACTTACCGAAGAGATTTTGGAGCTCAGTGTCTGGATCTAGATTTTTGACTGAACCTACCGATAGAAGGTGCATGCTTTCTTTCAAGCGAGACGTCGTCAATCTTAAGAAATTGGCGTCTGCGTAGTCGAATGGAGGTTCTTCTTCGTCAAGAGGTTTTTCGTAATCTTGGCAATTTTTATCCTCGAAAGAGCCAGAAGAGCCACTCGCTTCTTTTTGATCTCTCTTCCTCACGTCTTCAAGAAATCTATCGAGATCGTCATCGTCAATATTTTCTTCATCCGAAGAAACCTTCACTGGCTTCTTCTTACCCTTCTTCTTCTTCTTGGATTTTTTCGATGGCTGGGTAGCTCGAGGGAGTTCTTCCAGTTCTTCATGTATTTCCGAATCCTTTTCTGGCTCCGATTCATGCCCATCATCGTCCTCGTCGTTTAAAAGGGCAAAAGCGTTCATTTTAGGTTTTGAAACAAAGTTGGGTTCATCATCTGAGCTATGTGTTTCGGAAGAGGTGATGGCCCGCTGTCTCTCGAGACGCTTAAGTGCCCTCGAACTCATGTCAGTTTTCGAAACTTGTACAAGTTTGGTTTGCAGATGCCGCACTCGAATCTGCCCTAAGGAAGCCGAGAATCATAGCTGCGAGTCAAAACGTTAGTGCGCAGGCTCAAGAATGCGTTGCGATCTCGTGGCCCTTCGGGCAACGTGGCACGCGGCATATGACGATATATGTGACCGCCGACCTTGTCAGGCAAAACTGCATCTTGGGACAAATTTAACTCAGAATTAGTTTCACGAAAACAGCTCAAGTGCTATTTGAAAGCTGAAAGAAGGCAAAAATGTCACACTCGGGCTCTACCTATGGTCGGAATATGAGTGCGAGTTCGACCGGTGAGAATTTAATTCGGTAATTTATTGCTATGTGCTTTGATTGGATTGGTCGTTATACTCATGAGTCATTAGTTCAGGCTCGATGGGGCAGTAAAGCGGCCGGCACCCTGCTTGTCTTCGCCTTTCTCCAAGATCATTTT